>NW_026912065.1:0-200322 GCF_963662255.1 Cinclus cinclus
AACCCTAACCCTAACCCTAACCCTAACCCTAACCCTAACCCTAACCCTAACCCTAACCCTAACCCTAACCCTAACCTAACCCTAACCCTAACCCTAACCCTAACCCTAACCCTAACCCTAACCCTAACCCTAACCCTAACCCTAACCCTAACCCTAACCCTAACCCTAACCCTAACCCTAACCCTAACCCTAACCCTAACCCTAAACCCTACCCTAACCCTAACCCTAACCCTAACCCTAACCTAACCCTAACCCTAACCCTAACCCTAACCCTAACCCTAACCCTAACCCTAACCCTAACCCTAACCCTAACCCTAACCCTAACCCTAACCCTAACCCTAACCCTAACCCTAACCCTAACCCTAACCCTAACCCTAACCCTAACCCTAACCCTAACCCTAACCCTAACCCTAACCCTAACCCTAACCCTAACCCTAACCCTAACCCTAACCCTAACCCTAACCCTAACCCTAACCCTAACCCTAACCCTAACCCTAACCCTAACCCTAACCCTAACCCTAACCCTAACCCTAACCCTAACCCTAACCCTAACCCTAACCCTAACCCTAACCCTAACCCTAACCCTAACCCTAACCCTAACCCTAACCCTAACCCTAACCCTAACCCTAACCCTAACCCTAACCCTAACCCTAACCCTAACCCTAACCCTAACCCTAACCCTAACCCTAACCCTAACCCTAACCCTAACCCTAACCCTAACCCTAACCCTAACCCTAACCCTAACCCTAACCCTAACCCTAACCCTAACCCTAACCCTAACCCTAACCCTAACCCTAACCCTAACCCTAACCCTAACCCTAACCCTAACCCTAACCCTAACCCTAACCCTAACCCTAACCCTAACCCTAACCCTAACCCTAACCCTAACCCTAACCCTAACCCTAACCCTAACCCTAACCCTAACCCTAACCCTAACCCTAACCCTAACCCTAACCCTAACCCTAACCCTAACCCTAACCCTAACCCTAACCCTAACCCTAACCCTAACCCTAACCCTAACCCTAACCCTAACCCTAACCCTAACCCTAACCCTAACCCTAACCCTAACCCTAACCCTAACCCTAACCCTAACCCTAACCCTAACCCTAACCCTAACCCTAACCCTAACCCTAACCCTAACCCTAACCCTAACCCTAACCCTAACCCTAACCCTAACCCTAACCCTAACCCTAACCCTAACCCTAACCCTAACCCTAACCCTAACCCTAACCCTAACCCTAACCCTAACCCTAACCCTAACCCTAACCCTAACCCTAACCCTAACCCTAACCCTAACCCTAACCCTAACCCTAACCCTAACCCTAACCCTAACCCTAACCCTAACCCTAACCCTAACCCTAACCCTAACCCTAACCCTAACCCTAACCCTAACCCTAACCCTAACCCTAACCCTAACCCTAACCCTAACCCTAACCCTAACCCTAACCCTAACCCTAACCCTAACCCTAACCCTAACCCTAACCCTAACCCTAACCCTAACCCTAACCCTAACCCTAACCCTAACCCTAACCCTAACCCTAACCCTAACCCTAACCCTAACCCTAACCCTAACCCTAACCCTAACCCTAACCCTAACCCTAACCCTAACCCTAACCCTAACCCTAACCCTAACCCTAACCCTAACCCTAACCCTAACCCTAACCCTAACCCTAACCCTAACCCTAACCCTAACCCTAACCCTAACCCTAACCCTAACCCTAACCCTAACCCTAACCCTAACCCTAACCCTAACCCTAACCCTAACCCTAACCCTAACCCTAACCCTAACCCTAACCCTAACCCTAACCCTAACCCTAACCCTAACCCTAACCCTAACCCTAACCCTAACCCTAACCCTAACCCTAACCCTAACCCTAACCCTAACCCTAACCCTAACCCTAACCCTAACCCTAACCCTAACCCTAACCCTAACCCTAACCCTAACCCTAACCCTAACCCTAACCCTAACCCTAACCCTAACCCTAACCCTAACCCTAACCCTAACCCTAACCCTAACCCTAACCCTAACCCTAACCCTAACCCTAACCCTAACCCTAACCCTAACCCTAACCCTAACCCTAACCCTAACCCTAACCCTAACCCTAACCCTAACCCTAACCCTAACCCTAACCCTAACCCTAACCCTAACCCTAACCCTAACCCTAACCCTAACCCTAACCCTAACCCTAACCCTAACCCTAACCCTAACCCTAACCCTAACCCTAACCCTAACCCTAACCCTAACCCTAACCCTAACCCTAACCCTAACCCTAACCCTAACCCTAACCCTAACCCTAACCCTAACCCTAACCCTAACCCTAACCCTAACCCTAACCCTAACCCTAACCCTAACCCTAACCCTAACCCTAACCCTAACCCTAACCCTAACCCTAACCCTAACCCTAACCCTAACCCTAACCCTAACCCTAACCCTAACCCTAACCCTAACCCTAACCCTAACCCTAACCCTAACCCTAACCCTAACCCTAACCCTAACCCTAACCCTAACCCTAACCCTAACCCTAACCCTAACCCTAACCCTAACCCTAACCCTAACCCTAACCCTAACCCTAACCCTAACCCTAACCCTAACCCTAACCCTAACCCTAACCCTAACCCTAACCCTAACCCTAACCCTAACCCTAACCCTAACCCTAACCCTAACCCTAACCCTAACCCTAACCCTAACCCTAACCCTAACCCTAACCCTAACCCTAACCCTAACCCTAACCCTAACCCTAACCCTAACCCTAACCCTAACCCTAACCCTAACCCTAACCCTAACCCTAACCCTAACCCTAACCCTAACCCTAACCCTAACCCTAACCCTAACCCTAACCCTAACCCTAACCCTAACCCTAACCCTAACCCTAACCCTAACCCTAACCCTAACCCTAACCCTAACCCTAACCCTAACCCTAACCCTAACCCTAACCCTAACCCTAACCCTAACCCTAACCCTAACCCTAACCCTAACCCTAACCCTAACCCTAACCCTAACCCTAACCCTAACCCTAACCCTAACCCTAACCCTAACCCTAACCCTAACCCTAACCCTAACCCTAACCCTAACCCTAACCCTAACCCTAACCCTAACCCTAACCCTAACCCTAACCCTAACCCTAACCCTAACCCTAACCCTAACCCTAACCCTAACCCTAACCCTAACCCTAACCCTAACCCTAACCCTAACCCTAACCCTAACCCTAACCCTAACCCTAACCCTAACCCTAACCCTAACCCTAACCCTAACCCTAACCCTAACCCTAACCCTAACCCTAACCCTAACCCTAACCCTAACCCTAACCCTAACCCTAACCCTAACCCTAACCCTAACCCTAACCCTAACCCTAACCCTAACCCTAACCCTAACCCTAACCCTAACCCTAACCCTAACCCTAACCCTAACCCTAACCCTAACCCTAACCCTAACCCTAACCCTAACCCTAACCCTAACCCTAACCCTAACCCTAACCCTAACCCTAACCCTAACCCTAACCCTAACCCTAACCCTAACCCTAACCCTAACCCTAACCCTAACCCTAACCCTAACCCTAACCCTAACCCTAACCCTAACCCTAACCCTAACCCTAACCCTAACCCTAACCCTAACCCTAACCCTAACCCTAACCCTAACCCTAACCCTAACCCTAACCCTAACCCTAACCCTAACCCTAACCCTAACCCTAACCCTAACCCTAACCCTAACCCTAACCCTAACCCTAACCCTAACCCTAACCCTAACCCTAACCCTAACCCTAACCCTAACCCTAACCCTAACCCTAACCCTAACCCTAACCCTAACCCTAACCCTAACCCTAACCCTAACCCTAACCCTAACCCTAACCCTAACCCTAACCCTAACCCTAACCCTAACCCTAACCCTAACCCTAACCCTAACCCTAACCCTAACCCTAACCCTAACCCTAACCCTAACCCTAACCCTAACCCTAACCCTAACCCTAACCCTAACCCTAACCCTAACCCTAACCCTAACCCTAACCCTAACCCTAACCCTAACCCTAACCCTAACCCTAACCCTAACCCTAACCCTAACCCTAACCCTAACCCTAACCCTAACCCTAACCCTAACCCTAACCCTAACCCTAACCCTAACCCTAACCCTAACCCTAACCCTAACCCTAACCCTAACCCTAACCCTAACCCTAACCCTAACCCTAACCCTAACCCTAACCCTAACCCTAACCCTAACCCTAACCCTAACCCTAACCCTAACCCTAACCCTAACCCTAACCCTAACCCTAACCCTAACCCTAACCCTAACCCTAACCCTAACCCTAACCCTAACCCTAACCCTAACCCTAACCCTAACCCTAACCCTAACCCTAACCCTAACCCTAACCCTAACCCTAACCCTAACCCTAACCCTAACCCTAACCCTAACCCTAACCCTAACCCTAACCCTAACCCTAACCCTAACCCTAACCCTAACCCTAACCCTAACCCTAACCCTAACCCTAACCCTAACCCTAACCCTAACCCTAACCCTAACCCTAACCCTAACCCTAACCCTAACCCTAACCCTAACCCTAACCCTAACCCTAACCCTAACCCTAACCCTAACCCTAACCCTAACCCTAACCCTAACCCTAACCCTAACCCTAACCCTAACCCTAACCCTAACCCTAACCCTAACCCTAACCCTAACCCTAACCCTAACCCTAACCCTAACCCTAACCCTAACCCTAACCCTAACCCTAACCCTAACCCTAACCCTAACCCTAACCCTAACCCTAACCCTAACCCTAACCCTAACCCTAACCCTAACCCTAACCCTAACCCTAACCCTAACCCTAACCCTAACCCTAACCCTAACCCTAACCCTAACCCTAACCCTAACCCTAACCCTAACCCTAACCCTAACCCTAACCCTAACCCTAACCCTAACCCTAACCCTAACCCTAACCCTAACCCTAACCCTAACCCTAACCCTAACCCTAACCCTAACCCTAACCCTAACCCTAACCCTAACCCTAACCCTAACCCTAACCCTAACCCTAACCCTAACCCTAACCCTAACCCTAACCCTAACCCTAACCCTAACCCTAACCCTAACCCTAACCCTAACCCTAACCCTAACCCTAACCCTAACCCTAACCCTAACCCTAACCCTAACCCTAACCCTAACCCTAACCCTAACCCTAACCCTAACCCTAACCCTAACCCTAACCCTAACCCTAACCCTAACCCTAACCCTAACCCTAACCCTAACCCTAACCCTAACCCTAACCCTAACCCTAACCCTAACCCTAACCCTAACCCTAACCCTAACCCTAACCCTAACCCTAACCCTAACCCTAACCCTAACCCTAACCCTAACCCTAACCCTAACCCTAACCCTAACCCTAACCCTAACCCTAACCCTAACCCTAACCCTAACCCTAACCCTAACCCTAACCCTAACCCTAACCCTAACCCTAACCCTAACCCTAACCCTAACCCTAACCCTAACCCTAACCCTAACCCTAACCCTAACCCTAACCCTAACCCTAACCCTAACCCTAACCCTAACCCTAACCCTAACCCTAACCCTAACCCTAACCCTAACCCTAACCCTAACCCTAACCCTAACCCTAACCCTAACCCTAACCCTAACCCTAACCCTAACCCTAACCCTAACCCTAACCCTAACCCTAACCCTAACCCTAACCCTAACCCTAACCCTAACCCTAACCCTAACCCTAACCCTAACCCTAACCCTAACCCTAACCCTAACCCTAACCCTAACCCTAACCCTAACCCTAACCCTAACCCTAACCCTAACCCTAACCCTAACCCTAACCCTAACCCTAACCCTAACCCTAACCCTAACCCTAACCCTAACCCTAACCCTAACCCTAACCCTAACCCTAACCCTAACCCTAACCCTAACCCTAACCCTAACCCTAACCCTAACCCTAACCCTAACCCTAACCCTAACCCTAACCCTAACCCTAACCCTAACCCTAACCCTAACCCTAACCCTAACCCTAACCCTAACCCTAACCCTAACCCTAACCCTAACCCTAACCCTAACCCTAACCCTAACCCTAACCCTAACCCTAACCCTAACCCTAACCCTAACCCTAACCCTAACCCTAACCCTAACCCTAACCCTAACCCTAACCCTAACCCTAACCCTAACCCTAACCCTAACCCTAACCCTAACCCTAACCCTAACCCTAACCCTAACCCTAACCCTAACCCTAACCCTAACCCTAACCCTAACCCTAACCCTAACCCTAACCCTAACCCTAACCCTAACCCTAACCCTAACCCTAACCCTAACCCTAACCCTAACCCTAACCCTAACCCTAACCCTAACCCTAACCCTAACCCTAACCCTAACCCTAACCCTAACCCTAACCCTAACCCTAACCCTAACCCTAACCCTAACCCTAACCCTAACCCTAACCCTAACCCTAACCCTAACCCTAACCCTAACCCTAACCCTAACCCTAACCCTAACCCTAACCCTAACCCTAACCCTAACCCTAACCCTAACCCTAACCCTAACCCTAACCCTAACCCTAACCCTAACCCTAACCCTAACCCTAACCCTAACCCTAACCCTAACCCTAACCCTAACCCTAACCCTAACCCTAACCCTAACCCTAACCCTAACCCTAACCCTAACCCTAACCCTAACCCTAACCCTAACCCTAACCCTAACCCTAACCCTAACCCTAACCCTAACCCTAACCCTAACCCTAACCCTAACCCTAACCCTAACCCTAACCCTAACCCTAACCCTAACCCTAACCCTAACCCTAACCCTAACCCTAACCCTAACCCTAACCCTAACCCTAACCCTAACCCTAACCCTAACCCTAACCCTAACCCTAACCCTAACCCTAACCCTAACCCTAACCCTAACCCTAACCCTAACCCTAACCCTAACCCTAACCCTAACCCTAACCCTAACCCTAACCCTAACCCTAACCCTAACCCTAACCCTAACCCTAACCCTAACCCTAACCCTAACCCTAACCCTAACCCTAACCCTAACCCTAACCCTAACCCTAACCCTAACCCTAACCCTAACCCTAACCCTAACCCTAACCCTAACCCTAACCCTAACCCTAACCCTAACCCTAACCCTAACCCTAACCCTAACCCTAACCCTAACCCTAACCCTAACCCTAACCCTAACCCTAACCCTAACCCTAACCCTAACCCTAACCCTAACCCTAACCCTAACCCTAACCCTAACCCTAACCCTAACCCTAACCCTAACCCTAACCCTAACCCTAACCCTAACCCTAACCCTAACCCTAACCCTAACCCTAACCCTAACCCTAACCCTAACCCTAACCCTAACCCTAACCCTAACCCTAACCCTAACCCTAACCCTAACCCTAACCCTAACCCTAACCCTAACCCTAACCCTAACCCTAACCCTAACCCTAACCCTAACCCTAACCCTAACCCTAACCCTAACCCTAACCCTAACCCTAACCCTAACCCTAACCCTAACCCTAACCCTAACCCTAACCCTAACCCTAACCCTAACCCTAACCCTAACCCTAACCCTAACCCTAACCCTAACCCTAACCCTAACCCTAACCCTAACCCTAACCCTAACCCTAACCCTAACCCTAACCCTAACCCTAACCCTAACCCTAACCCTAACCCTAACCCTAACCCTAACCCTAACCCTAACCCTAACCCTAACCCTAACCCTAACCCTAACCCTAACCCTAACCCTAACCCTAACCCTAACCCTAACCCTAACCCTAACCCTAACCCTAACCCTAACCCTAACCCTAACCCTAACCCTAACCCTAACCCTAACCCTAACCCTAACCCTAACCCTAACCCTAACCCTAACCCTAACCCTAACCCTAACCCTAACCCTAACCCTAACCCTAACCCTAACCCTAACCCTAACCCTAACCCTAACCCTAACCCCTAACCCTAACCCTAACCCTAACCCTAACCCTAACCCTAACCCTAACCCTAACCCTAACCCTAACCCTAACCCTAACCCTAACCCTAACCCTAACCCTAACCCTAACCCTAACCCTAACCCTAACCCTAACCCTAACCCTAACCCTAACCCTAACCCTAACCCTAACCCTAACCCTAACCCTAACCCTAACCCTAACCCTAACCCTAACCCTAACCCTAACCCTAACCCTAACCCTAACCCTAACCCTAACCCTAACCCTAACCCTAACCCTAACCCTAACCCTAACCCTAACCCTAACCCTAACCCTAACCCTAACCCTAACCCTAACCCTAACCCCTAACCCTAACCCTAACCCTAACCCTAACCCTAACCCTAACCCTAACCCTAACCCTAACCCTAACCCTAACCCTAACCCGGATTAACCCTAACCCTAACCCTAACCCTAACCCTAACCCTAACCCTAACTTTTCCCCAAGAAGCCAAACTCAAGAACCCTCAATGCAGATGTCATTTTGTGGGGCGCGTTTGGGCCTCTGATGGCAGCCAGGTTTGGAGGAGGGGGCAGCTTTGGTCTGGGAGAAATCCTCGTCCTTATGGAATTTTTGTAGTCTAAAGCCCAGCACGGGCCGCAGGCTAGTTAGGCAAGTTGGCTTTGAAAGGAGGCACTTTCCCCCAAGAAGCCAAACTCAAGAGCCCACTTGGCAGATGTCATTTTGTAGGGCGCGTTTGGGCCTCCAATGGCAGCCAGGTTTGGAGGAGGGGGCAGCTTTGGTCTGGGAGAAATCCTCGTCCTTATGGAATTTTTGTAGGCAAAAGCCCAGGACGGGCCGCAGGCAAGTTGGCTTTGAAAGGAGGTACTTCCACCCAAGAAGCCAAACTCAAGAGCCCACTTGGCAGATGTCATTTTGTAGGGCACGTTTGGGCCTCCGATGGCAGCCAGGTTTGGAGGAGGGGGCAGCTTTGGTCTGGGAGAAATCCTCGTCCTTCTGGAATTTTTGTAGCAAAAGCCCGGGACGGGACGCAGGCAAGTTGGTTTTGAAAGGAGTCACTTTTCCCCAAGAAGCCAAACTCAAGAGCCCACTTGGCAGGTGTCATTTTGTAGGGCACGTTTGGGCCTCCGATGGCAGCCAGGTGTGGAGGAGGGGGCAGCTTTGGCCTGGGAGAAATCCTCGTCCTTCTGGAATTTTTGGAGGCAAAAGCCCAGGACGGGCCGCAGGCAAGTTAGGCAAGTTGGCTCCGAAAGGAGGCACTTTTCCCCAAGAAGCCAAACTCAAGAACCCTCAATGCAGATGTCATTTTGTGGGGCGCGTTTGGGCCTCCGATGGCAGCCAGGTTTGGAGGAGGGGGCAGCTTTGGTCTGGGAGAAATCCTCGTCCTTATGGAATTTTTGTAGCAAAAGCCCAGGACGGGTCGCAGGCAAGTTGGCTTTGAAAGGAGGCACTTCCACCCAAGAAGCCAAACTCAAGAGCCCACTTGGCAGGTGTCATTTTGTAGGGCACGTTTGGGCCTCCGATGGCAGCCAGGTTTGGAGGAGGGGGCAGCTTTGGTCTGGGAGAAATCCTCGTCCTTCTGGAATTTTTGTAGGCAAAAGCCCTGCATGGGCCGCAGGCAAGTTGACTCCGAAAGGAGGCACTTTTCCCCAGGAAGCCAAACTCAAGAACCCTCAATGCAGGTGTCATTTTGTGGGGCGCGTTTGGGCCTCCGATGGCAGCCAGGTTTGGAGGAGGGGGCAGCTTTGGTCTGGGAGAAATCCTCGTCCTTATGGAATTTTTGTAGCAAAAGCCCAGGACGGGTCGCAGGCAAGTTGGCTTTGAAAGGAGGCACTTCCACCCAAGAAGCCAAACTCAAGAGCCCACTTGGCAGGTGTCATTTTGTAGGGCACGTTTGGGCCTCCGATGGCAGCCAGGTTTGGAGGAGGGGGCAGCTTTGGTCTGGGAGAAATCCTCGTCCTTCTGGAATTTTTGTAGGCAAAAGCCCTGCATGGGCCGCAGGCAAGTTGACTCCGAAAGGAGGCACTTTTCCCCAGGAAGCCAAACTCAAGAACCCTCAATGCAGGTGTCATTTTGTGGGGCGCGTTTGGGCCTCCGATGGCAGCCAGGTTTGGAGGAGGGGGCAGCTTTGGTCTGGGAGAAATCCTCGTCCTTATGGAATTTTTGGAGGCAAAAGCCCAGGACGGGCCGCAGGCAAGTTAGGCAATTTGGCTCCGAAAGGAGGCACTTTTCCCCAAGAAGCCAAACTCAAGAGCCCACTTGGCAGATGTCATTTTGTAGGGCGCGTTTGGGCCTCTGATGGCAGCCAGGTTTGGAGGAGGGGGCAGCTTTGGTCTGGGAGAAATCCTCGTCCTTATGGATTTTTTGTAGGCAAAAGCCCAGCACAGGCCGCAGGCTAGTTAGGCAAGTTGGCTCCGAAAGGAGGCACTTTTCCCCAAGAAGCCAAACTCAAGAGCCCACTTGGCAGGTGTCATTTTGTAGGGCGCGTTTGGGCCTCCGATGGCAGCCAGGTTTGGAGGAGGGGGCAGCTTTGGTCTGGGAGAAATCCTCGTCCTTATGGAATTTTTGGAGGCAAAAGCCCTGCATGGGCCGCCGGGAAGTTGACTCCGAAAGGAGGCACTTTTCCCCAAGAAGCCAAACTCAAGAGCCCGCTTGGCAGATGTCATTTTGTAGGGCGCGTTTGGGCCTCCGATGGCAGCCAGGTTTGGCGGAGGGGGCAGCTTTGGTCTGGGAGGAATCCTCGTCCTTATGGAATTTTTGTAGCAAACGTCCGGGACGGGACGCAGGCAAGTTGGTTTTGAAAGGAGTCACTTTTCCCCAAGAAGCCAAACTCAAGAGCCCACTTGGCAGATGTCATTTTGTAGGGCGCGTTTGGGCCTCCGATGGCAGCCAGGTTTGGAGGAGGGAGCAGCTTTGGTCTGGGAGAAATCCTTGTCCTTCTGGAATTTTTGTAGGCAAAAGCCCAGGACGGGCCGCAGGCAAGTTAGGCAAGTTGGCTTTGAAAGGAGGCACTTTTCCCCAAGAAGCCAAACTCAAGAGCCCACTTGGCAGGTGTCATTTTGTAGGGCGCGTTTGGGCCTCCGATGGCAGCCAGGTTTGGAGGAGGGGGCAGCTTTGGTCTGGGAGAAATCCTCGTCCTTATGGAATTTTTGTACTCAAAAGCCCTGCACGGGCCGCAGGCAAGTTAGGCAAGTTGGCTCCGAAAGGAGGCACTTTTCCCCAAGAAGCCAAACTCAAGAGCCCACTTGGCAGATGTCATTTTGTAGGGCGCGTTTGGGCCTCCGATGGCAGCCAGGTTTGGAGGAGGGGGCAGCTTTGTTCTGGGAGAAATCCTCGTCCTTATGGAATTTTTGTAGGCAAAAGCCCTGCATGGGCCGCCGGCAAGTTGGCTCCGAAAGGAGGCACTTTTCCCCAAGAAGCCAAACTCAAGAGCCCACTTGGCAGGTGTCATTTTGTAGGGCGCGTTTGGGCCTCCGATGGCAGCCAGGTTTGGAGGAGGGGGCAGCTTTGTTCTGGGAGAAATCCTCGTCCTTATGGAATTTTTGTAGGCAAAAGCCCTGCATGGGCCGCCGGCAAGTTGACTCCGAAAGGAGGCAATTTTCCCCAAGAAGCCAAACTCAAGAGCCCACTTGGCAGGTGTCATTTTGTAGGGCGCGTTTGGGCCTCCGATGGCAGCCAGGTTTGGAGGAGGGGGCAGCTTTGGTCTGGGAGAAATCCTCGTCCTTATGGAATTTTTGTAGGCAAAACCCCTGCATGAGCCGCAGGCAAGTTGACTCCGAAAGGAGGCACTTTTCCCCAGAAAGCCAAACTCAAGAGCCCACTTGGCAGATGTCATTTTGTAGGGCGCGTTTGGGCCTCCGATGGCAGCCAGGTTTGGAGGAGGGGGCAGCTTTGGTCTGGGAGGAATCCTCGTCCTTATGGAATTTTTGTAGCAAAAGCCCGGGACGGGACGCAGGCAAGTTGGTTTTGAAAGGAGTCACTTTTCCCCAAGAAGCCAAACTCAAGAGCCCACTTGGCAGGTGTCATTTTGTAGGGCACGTTTGGGCCTCCGATGGCAGCCAGGTTTGGAGGAGGGGGCAGCTTTGGTCTGGGAGAAATCCTCGTCCTTCTGGAATTTTTGTAGGCAAAAGCCCTGCATGGGCCGCAGGCAAGTTGACTCCGAAAGGAGGCACTTTTCCCCAGGAAGCCAAACTCAAGAACCCTCAATGCAGGTGTCATTTTGTGGGGCGCGTTTGGGCCTCTGATGGCAGCCAGGTTTGGAGGAGGGGGCAGCTTTGGTCTGGGAGAAATCCTCGTCCTTCTGGAATTTTTGGAGGCAAAAGCCCAGGACGGGCCGCAGGCAAGTTAGGCAAGTTGGCTCCGAAAGGAGGCACTTTTCCCCAAGAAGCCAAACTCAAGAGCCCACTTGGCAGGTGTCATTTTGTAGGGCGCGTTTGGGCCTCCGATGGCAGCCAGGTTTGGAGGAGGGGGCAGCTTTGTTCTGGGAGAAATCCTCGTCCTTATGGAATTTTTGTAGGCAAAAGCCCTGCATGGGCCGCCGGCAAGTTGACTCCGAAAGGAGGCAATTTTCCCCAAGAAGCCAAACTCAAGAGCCCACTTGGCAGGTGTCATTTTGTAGGGCGCGTTTGGGCCTCCGATGGCAGCCAGGTTTGGAGGAGGGGGCAGCTTTGGTCTGGGAGAAATCCTCGTCCTTATGGAATTTTTGTAGGCAAAACCCCTGCATGAGCCGCAGGCAAGTTGACTCCGAAAGGAGGCACTTTTCCCCAGAAAGCCAAACTCAAGAGCCCACTTGGCAGATGTCATTTTGTAGGGCGCGTTTGGGCCTCCGATGGCAGCCAGGTTTGGAGGAGGGGGCAGCTTTGGTCTGGGAGGAATCCTCGTCCTTATGGAATTTTTGTAGCAAAAGCCCGGGACGGGACGCAGGCAAGTTGGTTTTGAAAGGAGTCACTTTTCCCCAAGAAGCCAAACTCAAGAGCCCACTTGGCAGGTGTCATTTTGTAGGGCGCGTTTGGGCCTCCGATGTCAGCCAGGTTTGGAGGAGGGGGCAGCTTTGGTCTGGGAGAAATCCTCGTCCTTATGGAATTTTTGTAGGCAAAAACCCCACATGGGCCGCAGGCAAGTTAGGCAAGTTGGCTTTGAAAGGAGGCACTTTTCCCCAAGAAGCCAAACTCAAGAACCCACAATGCAGATGTCATTTTGTAGGGCACGTTTGGGCCTCCGATGGCAGCCAGGTTTGGAGGAGGGGGCAGCTTTGGTCTGGGAGAAATCCTCGTCCTTATGGAATTTTTGGAGGCAAAACCCCTGCATGGGCCGCAGGCAAGTTGACTCCGAAAGGAGGCACTTTTCCCCAGGAAGCCAAACTCAAGAACCCTCAATGCAGGTGTCATTTTGTGGGGCGCGTTTGGGCCTCCGATGGCAGCCAGGTTTGGAGGAGGGGGCAGCTTTGGTCTGGGAGAAATCCTCGTCCTTATGGAATTTTTGGAGGCAAAAGCCCTGAATGGGCCGCCGGCAAATTGACTCCGAAAGGAGGCACTTTTCCCCAAGAAGCCAAACTCAAGAGCCCGCTTGGCAGATGTCATTTTGTAGGGCGCGTTTGGGCCTCCGATGGCAGCCAGGTTTGGCGAAGGGGGCAGCTTTGGTCTGGGAGGAATCCTCGTCCTTATGGAATTTTTGTAGCAAACGTCCGGGACGGGACGCAGGCAAGTTGGTTTTGAAAGGAGTCACTTTTCCCCAGAAAGCCAAACTCAAGAGCCCACTTGGCAGATGTCATTTTGTAGGGCGCGTTTGGGCCTCCGATGGCAGCCAGGTTTGGAGGAGGGAGCAGCTTTGGTCTGGGAGAAATCCTTGTCCTTCTGGAATTTTTGTAGGCAAAAGCCCAGGACGGGCCGCAGGCAAGTTAGGCAAGTTGGCTTTGAAAGGAGGCACTTTTCCCCAAGAAGCCAAACTCAAGAGCCCACTTGGCAGGTGTCATTTTGTAGGGCGCGTTTGGGCCTCCGATGGCAGCCAGGTTTGGAGGAGGGGGCAGCTTTGGTCTGGGAGAAATCCTCGTCCTTATGGAATTTTTGTACTCAAAAGCCCAGGACGGGCCGCAGGCAAGTTAGGCAAGTTGGCTCCGAAAGGAGGCACTTTTCCCCAAGAAGCCAAACTCAAGAGCCCACTTGGCAGATGTCATTTTGTAGGGCGCGTTTGGGCCTCCGATGGCAGCCAGGTTTGGAGGAGGGGGCAGCTTTGTTCTGGGAGAAATCCTCGTCCTTATGGAATTTTTGTAGGCAAAAGCCCTGCATGGGCCGCCGGCAAGTTGACTCCGAAAGGAGGCAATTTTCCCCAAGAAGCCAAACTCAAGCGCCCACTTGGCAGGTGTCATTTTGTAGGGCGCGTTTGGGCCTCCGATGGCAGCCAGGTTTGGAGGAGGGGGCAGCTTTGGTCTGGGAGAAATCCTCGTCCTTATGGAATTTTTGTAGGCAAAACCCCTGCATGAGCCGCAGGCAAGTTGACTCCGAAAAGAGGCACTTTTCCCCAGAAAGCCAAACTCAAGAGCCCACTTGGCAGATGTCATTTTGTAGGGCGCGTTTGGGCCTCCGATGGCAGCCAGGTTTGGAGGAGGGGGCAGCTTTGGTCTGGGAGGAATCCTCGTCCTTATGGAATTTTTGTAGCAAAAGCCCAGGACGGGACGCAGGCAAGTTGGTTTTGAAAGGAGTCACTTTTCCCCAAGAAGCCAAACTCAAGAGCCGACTTGGCAGGTGTCATTTTGTAGGGCGCGTTTGGGCCTCCGATGTCAGCCAGGTTTGGAGGAGGGGGCAGCTTTGGTCTGGGAGAAATCCTCGTCCTTATGGAATTTTTGGAGGCAAAAACCCCACATGGGCCGCAGGAAAGTTAGGCAAGTTGGCTTTGAAAGGAGGCACTTCCACCCAAGAAGCCAAACTCAAGAGCCCACTTGGCAGGTGTCATTTTGTAGGGCACGTTTGGGCCTCCGATGGCAGCAAGGTTTGGAGGAGGGGGCAGCTTTGGTCTGGGAGAAATCCTTGTCCTTATGGAATTTTTGTATGCAAAAGCCCTGCATGGGCCGCAGGCAAGTTGACTCCGAAAGGAGGCACTTTTCCCCAAGAAGCCAAACTCAAGAACCCTCAATGCAGGTGTCATTTTGTGGGGCGCGTTTGGGCCTCCGATGGCAGCCAGGTTTGGAGGAGGGGGCAGCTTTGGTCTGGGAGAAATCCTCGTCCTTATGGAATTTTTGGAGGCAAAAGCCCTGCATGGGCCGCCGGCAAGTTGACTCCGAAAGGAGGCACTTTTCCCCAAGAAGCCAAACTCAAGAGCCCGCTTGGCAGATGTCATTTTGTAGGGCGCGTTTGGGCCTCCGATGGCAGCCAGGTTTGGCGGAGGGGGCAGCTTTGGTCTGGGAGGAATCCTCGTCCTTATGGAATTTTTGTAGCAAACGTCCGGGACGGGACGCAGGCAAGTTGGTTTTGAAAGGAGTCACTTTTCCCCAAGAAGCCAAACTCAAGAGCCCACTTGGCAGGTGTCATTTTGTAGGGCGCGTTTGGGCCTCCGATGGCAGCCAGGTTTGGAGGAGGGGGCAGCTTTGGTCTGGGAGAAATCCTCGTCCTTATGGAATTTTTGTACTCAAAAGCCCAGGACGGGCCGCAGGCAAGTTAGGCAAGTTGGCTCCGAAAGGAGGCACTTTTCCCCAAGAAGCCAAACTCAAGAACCCACAATGCAGATGTCATTTTGTAGGGCGCGTTTGGGCCTCCGATGGCAGCCAGGTTTGGAGGAGGGGGCAGCTTTGGTCTGGGAGAAATCCTCATCCTTATGGAATTTTTGGAGGCAAAAGCCCTGCATGGGCCGCCGGCAAGTTGACTCCGAAAGGAGGCACTTTTCCCCAAGAAGCCAAACTCAAGAGCCCGCTTGGCAGATGTCATTTTGTAGGGCGCGTTTGGGCCTCCGATGGCAGCCAGGTTTGGCGGAGGGGGCAGCTTTGGTCTGGGAGGAATCCTCGTCCTTATGGAATTTTTGTAGCAAACGTACGGGACGGGACGCAGGCAAGTTGGCTTTGAAAGGAGGCACTTTTCCGCAAGAAGCCAATCTCAAGAGCCCACTTGGCAGATGTCATTTTGTAGGGCGCGTTTGGGCCTCCGATGGCAGCCAGGTTTGGAGGAGGGGGCAGCTTTGGTCTGGGAGAAATCCTCGTCCTTATGGAATTTTTGTAGGCAAGAGCCCAGGACCGGCCGCAGGCAAGTTGGCTTTGAAAGGAGGCACTTCCACCCAAGAAGCCAAACTCAAGAGCCCACTTGGCAGGTGTCATTTTGTAGGGCACGTTTGGGCCTCCGATGGCAGCCAGGTTTGGAGGAGGGGGCAGCTTTGGTCTGGGAGAAATCCTCGTCCTTCTGGAATTTTTGTAGGCAAAAGCTCTGCATGGGCCGCAGGCAAGTTGACTCCGAAAGGAGGCACTTTTCCCCAGGAAGCCAAACTCAAGAACCCTCAATGCAGGTGTCATTTTGTGGGGCGCGTTTGGGCCTCCGATGGCAGCCAGGTTTGGAGGAGGGGGCAGCTTTGGTCTGCGAGAAATCCTCGTCCTTCTGGAATTTTTGGAGGCAAAAGCCCAGGACGGGCCGCAGGCAAGTTAGGCAAGTTGGCTCCGAAAGGAGGCACTTTTCCCCAGGAAGCCAAACTCAAGAGCCCACTTGGCAGATGTCATTTTGTGGGGCGCGTTTGGGCCTCTGATGGCAGCCAGGTTTGGAGGAGGGGGCAGCTTTGGTCTGGGAGAAATCCTCGTCCTTATGGAATTTTTGTAGTCTAAAGCCCAGCACGGGCCGCAGGCTAGTTAGGCAAGTTGGCTTTGAAAGGAGGCACTTTTCCGCAAGAAGCCAATCTCAAGAGCCCACTTGGCAGATGTCATTTTGTAGGGCGCGTTTGGGCCTCCGATGGCAGCCAGGTTTGGAGGAGGGGGCAGCTTTGGTCTGGGAGAAATCCTCGTCCTTTTGGAATTTTTGTAGGCAAAAGCCCAGGACCGGCCGCAGGCAAGTTGGCTTTGAAAGGAGGCACTTCCACCCAAGAAGCCAAACTCAAGAGCCCACTTGGCAGGTGTCATTTTGTAGGGCACGTTTGGGCCTCCGATGGCAGCCAGGTTTGGAGGAGGGGGCAGCTTTGGTCTGGGAGAAATCCTCGTCCTTCTGGAATTTTTGTAGGCAAAAGCCCTGCATGGGCCGCAGGCAAGTTGACTCCGAAAGGAGGCACTTTTCCCCAGGAAGCCAAACTCAAGAACCCTCAATGCAGGTGTCATTTTGTGGGGCGCGTTTGGGCCTCCGATGGCAGCCAGGTTTGGAGGAGGGGGCAGCTTTGGTCTGGGAGAAATCCTCGTCCTTCTGGAATTTTTGGAGGCAAAAGCCCAGGACGGGCCGCAGGCAAGTTAGGCAAGTTGGCTCCGAAAGGAGGCACTTTTCCCCAAGAAGCCAAACTCAAGAGCCCACTTGGCAGATGTCATTTTGTGGGGCGCATTTGGGCCTCTGATGGCAGCCAGGTTTGGAGGAGGGGGCAGCTTTGGTCTGGGAGAAATCCTCGTCCTTATGGAATTTTTGTAGTCTAAAGCCCAGCACGGGCCGTAGGCTAGTTAGGCAAGTTGGCTTTGAAAGGAGGCACTTTCCCCCAAGAAGCCAAACTCAAGAGCCCACTTGGCAGATGTCATTTTGTAGGGCGCGTTTGGGCCTCCGATGGCAGCCAGGTTTGGAGGAGGGGGCAGCTTTGGTCTGGGAGAAATCCTCGTCCTTATGGAATTTTTGGAGGCAAAAGCCCTGCATGGGCCGCAGGCAAGTTGACTCCGAAAGGAGGCACTTTTCCCCAGGAAGCCAAACTCAAGAGCCCGCTTGGCAGATGTCATTTTGTAGGGCGCGTTTGGGCCTCCGATGGCAGCCAGGTTTGGCGGAGGGGGCAGCTTTGGTCTGGGAGAAATCCTCGTCCTTCTGGAATTTTTGTAGGCAAAAGCCCAGCACGGGCCGCAGGCAAGTTAGGCAAGTTGGCTCCGAAAGGAGGCACTTTTCCCCAAGAAGCCAAACTCAAGAGCCCACTTGGCAGATGTCATTTTGTGGGGCGCGTTTGGGCCTCCGATGGCAGCCAGGTTTGGAGGAGGGGGCAGCTTTGGTCTGGGAGAAATCCTCGTCCTTATGGAATTTTTGTAGGCAAAAGCCCAGCACGGGCCGCAGGCAAGTTGGCTTTGAAAGGAGGTACTTCCACCCAAGAAGCCAAACTCAAGAGCCCACTTGGCAGATGTCATTTTGTAGGGCACGTTTGGGCCTCCGATGGCAGCCAGGTTTGGAGGAGGGGGCAGCTTTGGTCTGGGAGAAATCCTCGTCCTTATGGAATTTTTGTAGGCAAAAGCCCTGCATGGGCCGCAGGCAAGTTGACTCCGAAAGGAGGCACTTTCCCCAGAAAGCCAAACTCAGGAGCCCACTTGGCAGATGTCATTTTGTAGGGCGCGTTTGGGCCTCCGATGGCAGCCAGGTTTGGAGGAGGGGGCAGCTTTGGTCTGGGAGGAATCCTCGTCCTTATGGAATTTTTGTAGCAAAAGCCCGGGACGGGATGCAGGCAAGTTGGTTTTGAAAGGAGTCACTTTTCCCCAAGAAGCCAAACTGAAGAGCCCACTTGGCAGATGTCATTTTGTAGGGCGCGTTTGGGCCTCCGATGGCAGCCAGGTTTGGAGGAGGGGGCAGCTTTGGTCTGGGAGAAATCCTCGTCCTTATGGAATTTTTGTAGGCAAAAACCCCGCATGGGCCGCAGGCAAGTTAGGCAAGTTGGTTTTGAAAGGAGGCACTTTTCCCCAAGAAGCCAAACTCAAGAACCCACAATGCAGATGTCATTTTGTAGGGCGCGTTTGGGCCTCCGATGGCAGCCAGGTTTGGAGGAGGGGGCAGCTTTGGTCTGGGAGAAATCCTCGTCCTTATGGAATTTTTGTAGCAAAAGCCCAGGATGGGCCGCAGGCAAGTTAGGCAAGTTGGCTCCGAAAGGAGGCACTTTTCCCCAAGAAGCCAAACTCAAGAACCCTCAATGCAGATGTCATTTTGTGGGGCGCGTTTGGGCCTCCGATGGCAGCCAGGTTTGGAGGAGGGGGCAGCTTTGGTCTGGGAGAAATCCTCGTCCTTCTGGAATTTTTGTAGCAAAAGCCCAGGACGGGACACAGGCAAGTTGGTTTTGAAAGGAGTCACTTTTCCCCAAGAAGCCAAACTCAAGAGCTCACTTGGCAGGTGTCATTTTGTAGGGCACGTTTGGGCCTCCGATGGCAGCCAGGTTTGGAGGAGGGGGCAGCTTTGGTCTGGGAGAAATCCTCGTCCTTCTGGAATTTTTGGAGGCAAAAGCCCAGGACGGGCCGCAGGCAAGTTAGGCAAGTTGGCTCCGAAAGGAGGCACTTTTCCCCAAGAAGCCAAACTCAAGAACCCTCAATGCAGATGTCATTTTGTGGGGCGCGTTTGGGCCTCCGATGGCAGCCAGGTTTGGAGGAGGGGGCAGCTTTGGTCTGCGAGAAATCCTCGTCCTTCTGGAATTTTTGGAGGCAAAAGCCCAGGACGGGCCGCAGGCAAGTTGGCTTTGAAAGGAGGTACTTCCACCCAAGAAGCCAAACTCAAGAGCCCACTTGGCAGATGTCATTTTGTAGGGCACGTTTGGGCCTCCGATGGCAGCCAGGTTTGGAGGAGGGGGCAGCTTTGGTCTGGGAGAAATCCTCGTCCTTCTGGAATTTTTGTAGCAAAAGCCCGGGACGGGACGCAGGCAAGTTGGTTTTGAAAGGAGTCACTTTTCCCCAAGAAGCCAAACTCAAGAGCCCACTTGGCAGGTGTCATTTTGTAGGGCACGTTTGGGCCTCCGATGGCAGCCAGGTTTGGAGGAGGGGGCAGCTTTGGCCTGGGAGAAATCCTCGCCCTTCTGGAATTTTTGGAGGCAAAAGCCCAGGAAGGGCCGCAGGCAAGTTAGGCAAGTTGGCTCCGAAAGGAGGCACTTTTCCCCAAGAAGCCAAACTCAAGAACCCTCAATGCAGATGTCATTTTGTGGGGCGCGTTTGGGCCTCCGATGGCAGCCAGGTTTGGAGGAGGGGGCAGCTTTGGTCTGGGAGAAATCCTCGTCCTTATGGAATTTTTGTAGCAAAAGCCCAGGACGGGTCGCAGGCAAGTTGGCTTTGAAAGGAGGCACTTCCACCCAAGAAGCCAAACTCAAGAGCCCACTTGGCAGGTGTCATTTTGTAGGGCACGTTTGGGCCTCCGATGGCAGCCAGGTTTGGAGGAGGGGGCAGCTTTGGTCTGGGAGAAATCCTCGTCCTTCTGGAATTTTTGTAGGCAAAAGCCCTGCATGGGCCGCAGGCAAGTTGACTCCGAAAGGAGGCACTTTTCCCCAGGAAGCCAAACTCAAGAACCCTCAATGCAGGTGTCATTTTGTGGGGCGCGTTTGGGCCTCCGATGGCAGCCAGGTTTGGAGGAGGGGGCAGCTTTGGTCTGGGAGAAATCCTCGTCCTTATGGAATTTTTGGAGGCAAAAGCCCAGGACGGGCCGCAGGCAAGTTAGGCAATTTGGCTCCGAAAGGAGGCACTTTTCCCCAAGAAGCCAAACTCAAGAGCCCACTTGGCAGATGTCATTTTGTAGGGCGCGTTTGGGCCTCTGATGGCAGGGAGGTTTGGAGGAGGGGGCAGCTTTGGTCTGGGAGAAATCCTCGTCCTTATGGATTTTTTGTAGGCAAAAGCCCAGCACAGGCCGCAGGCTAGTTAGGCAAGTTGGCTCCGAAAGGAGGCACTTTTCCCCAAGAAGCCAAACTCAAGAGCCCACTTGGCAGGTGTCATTTTGTAGGGCGCGTTTGGGCCTCCGATGGCAGCCAGGTTTGGAGGAGGGGGCAGCTTTGGTCTGGGAGAAATCCTCGTCCTTATGGAATTTTTGGAGGCAAAAGCCCTGCATGGGCCGCCGGGAAGTTGACTCCGAAAGGAGGCACTTTTCCCCAAGAAGCCAAACTCAAGAGCCCGCTTGGCAGATGTCATTTTGTAGGGCGCGTTTGGGCCTCCGATGGCAGCCAGGTTTGGCGGAGGGGGCAGCTTTGGTCTGGGAGGAATCCTCGTCCTTATGGAATTTTTGTAGCAAACGTCCGGGACGGGACGCAGGCAAGTTGGTTTTGAAAGGAGGCACTTTTCCCCAAGAAGCCAAACTCAAGAGCCCACTTGGCAGATGTCATTTTGTAGGGCGCGTTTGGGCCTCCGATGGCAGCCAGGTTTGGAGGAGGGAGCAGCTTTGGTCTGGGAGAAATCCTTGTCCTTCTGGAATTTTTGTAGGCAAAAGCCCAGGACGGGCCGCAGGCAAGTTAGGCAAGTTGGCTTTGAAAGGAGGCACTTTTCCCCAAGAAGCCAAACTCAAGAGCCCACTTGGCAGGTGTCATTTTGTAGGGCGCGTTTGGGCCTCCGATGGCAGCCAGGTTTGGAGGAGGGGGCAGCTTTGGTCTGGGAGAAATCCTCGTCCTTATGGAATTTTTGTACTCAAAAGCCCTGCACGGGCCGCAGGCAAGTTAGGCAAGTTGGCTCCGAAAGGAGGCACTTTTCCCCAAGAAGCCAAACTCAAGAGCCCACTTGGCAGATGTCATTTTGTAGGGCGCGTTTGGGCCTCCGATGGCAGCCAGGTTTGGAGGAGGGGGCAGCTTTGTTCTGGGAGAAATCCTCGTCCTTATGGAATTTTTGGAGGCAAAAGCCCTGCATGGGCCGCCGGCAAGTTGACTCCGAAAGGAGGCAATTTTCCCCAAGAAGCCAAACTCAAGAGCCCACTTGGCAGGTGTCATTTTGTAGGGCGCGTTTGGGCCTCCGATGGCAGCCAGGTTTGGAGGAGGGGGCAGCTTTGGTCTGGGAGAAATCCTCGTCCTTATGGAATTTTTGTAGCAAAAGCCCAGGATGGGCCGCAGGCAAGTTAGGCAAGTTGGCTCCGAAAGGAGGCACTTTTCCCCAAGAAGCCAAACTCAAGAACCCTCAATGCAGATGTCATTTTGTGGGGCGCGTTTGGGCCTCCGATGGCAGCCAGGTTTGGAGGAGGGGGCAGCTTTGGTCTGGGAGAAATCCTCGTCCTTCTGGAATTTTTGTAGCAAAAGCCCAGGACGGGACACAGGCAAGTTGGTTTTGAAAGGAGTCACTTTTCCCCAAGAAGCCAAACTCAAGAGCCCACTTGGCAGGTGTCATTTTGTAGGGCACGTTTGGGCCTCCGATGGCAGCCAGGTTTGGAGGAGGGGGCAGCTTTGGCCTGGGAGAAATCCTCGTCCTTCTGGAATTTTTGGAGGCAAAAGCCCAGGACGGGCCGCAGGCAAGTTAGGCAAGTTGGCTCCGAATGGAGGCACTTTTCCCCAAGAAGCCAAACTCAAGAACCCTCAATGCAGATGTCATTTTGTGGGGCGCGTTTGGGCCTCCGATGGCAGCCAGGTTTGGAGGAGGGGGCAGCTTTGGTCTGGGAGAAATCCTCGTCCTTATGGAATTTTTGTAGCAAAAGCCCAGGACGGGTCGCAGGCAAGTTGGCTTTGAAAGGAGGCACTTCCACCCAAGAAGCCAAACTCAAGAGCCCACTTGGCAGGTGTCATTTTGTAGGGCACGTTTGGGCCTCCGATGGCAGCCAGGTTTGGAGGAGGGGGCAGCTTTGGTCTGGGAGAAATCCTCGTCCTTCTGGAATTTTTGTAGGCAAAAGCCCTGCATGGGCCGCAGGCAAGTTGACTCCGAAAGGAGGCACTTTTCCCCAGGAAGCCAAACTCAAGAACCCTCAATGCAGGTGTCATTTTGTGGGGCGCGTTTGGGCCTCCGATGGCAGCCAGGTTTGGAGGAGGGGGCAGCTTTGGTCTGGGAGAAATCCTCGTCCTTATGGAATTTTTGGAGGCAAAAGCCCAGGACGGGACGCAGGCAAGTTAGGCAATTTGGCTCCGAAAGGAGGCACTTTTCCCCAAGAAGCCAAACTCAAGAGCCCACTTGGCAGATGTCATTTTGTAGGGCGCGTTTGGGCCTCTGATGGCAGCCAGGTTTGGAGGAGGGGGCAGCTTTGGTCTGGGAGAAATCCTCGTCCTTATGGATTTTTTGTAGGCAAAAGCCCAGCACAGGCCGCAGGCTAGTTAGGCAAGTTGGCTCCGAAAGGAGGCACTTTTCCCCAAGAAGCCAAACTCAAGAGCCCACTTGGCAGGTGTCATTTTGTAGGGCGCGTTTGGGCCTCCGATGGCAGCCAGGTTTGGAGGAGGGGGCAGCTTTGGTCTGGGAGAAATCCTCGTCCTTATGGAATTTTTGGAGGCAAAAGCCCTGCATTGGCCGCCGGGAAGTTGACTCCGAAAGGAGGCACTTTTCCCCAAGAAGCCAAACTCAAGAGCCCGCTTGGCAGATGTCATTTTGTAGGGCGCGTTTGGGCCTCCGATGGCAGCCAGGTTTGGCGGAGGGGGCAGCTTTGGTCTGGGAGGAATCCTCGTCCTTATGGAATTTTTGTAGCAAACGTCCGGGACGGGACGCAGGCAAGTTGGTTTTGAAAGGAGGCACTTTTCCCCAAGAAGCCAAACTCAAGAGCCCACTTGGCAGATGTCATTTTGTAGGGCGCGTTTGGGCCTCCGATGGCAGCCAGGTTTGGAGGAGGGAGCAGCTTTGGTCTGGGAGAAATCCTTGTCCTTCTGGAATTTTTGTAGGCAAAAGCCCAGGACGGGCCGCAGGCAAGTTAGGCAAGTTGGCTTTGAAAGGAGGCACTTTTCCCCAAGAAGCCAAACTCAAGAGCCCACTTGGCAGGTGTCATTTTGTAGGGCGCGTTTGGGCCTCCGATGGCAGCCAGGTTTGGAGGAGGGGGCAGCTTTGGTCTGGGAGAAATCCTCGTCCTTATGGAATTTTTGTACTCAAAAGCCCTGCACGGGCCGCAGGCAAGTTAGGCAAGTTGGCTCCGAAAGGAGGCACTTTTCCCCAAGAAGCCAAACTCAAGAGCCCACTTGGCAGATGTCATTTTGTAGGGCGCGTTTGGGCCTCCGATGGCAGCCAGGTTTGGAGGAGGGGGCAGCTTTGTTCTGGGAGAAATCCTCGTCCTTATGGAATTTTTGTAGGCAAAAGCCCTGCATGGGCCGCCGGCAAGTTGACTCCGAAAGGAGGCAATTTTGCCCAAGAAGCCAAACTCAAGAGCCGACTTGGCAGGTGTCATTTTGTAGGGCGCGTTTGGGCCTCCGATGGCAGCCAGGTTTGGAGGAGGGGGCAGCTTTGGTCTGGGAGAAATCCTCGTCCTTATGGAATTTTTGTAGGCAAAACCCCTGCATGAGCCGCAGGCAAGTTGACTCCGAAAGGAGGCACTTTTCCCCAGAAAGCCAAACTCAAGAGCCCACTTGGCAGATGTCATTTTGTAGGGCGCGTTTGGGCCTCCGATGGCAGCCAGGTTTGGAGGAGGGGGCAGCTTTGGTCTGGGAGGAATCCTCGTCCTTATGGAATTTTTGTAGCAAAAGCCCAGGACGGGACGCAGGCAAGTTGGTTTTGAAAGGAGTCACTTTTCCCCAAGAAGCCAAACTCAAGAGCCGACTTGGCAGGTGTCATTTTGTAGGGCGCGTTTGGGCCTCCGATGTCAGCCAGGTTTGGAGGAGGGGGCAGCTTTGGTCTGGGAGAAATCCTCGTCCTTATGGAATTTTTGTAGGCAAAAACCCCACATGGGCCGCAGGAAAGTTAGGCAAGTTGGCTTTGAAAGGAGGCACTTCCACCCAAGAAGCCAAACTCAAGAGCCCACTTGGCAGGTGTCATTTTGTAGGGCACGTTTGGGCCTCCGATGGCAGCCAGGTTTGGAGGAGGGGGCAGCTTTGGTCTGGGAGAAATCCTCGTCCTTCTGGAATTTTTGTAGGCAAAAGCCCTGCATGGGCCGCAGGCAAGTTGACTCCGAAAGAAGGCACTTTTCCCCAGGAAGCCAAACTCAAGAACCCTCAATGCAGGTGTCATTTTGTGGGGCGCGTTTGGGCCTCCGATGGCAGCCAGGTTTGGAGGAGGGGGCAGCTTTGGTCTGGGAGAAATCCTCGTCCTTATGGAATTTTTGGAGGCAAAAGCCCAGGACGGGCCGCAGGCAAGTTAGGCAAGTTGGCTCCGAAAGGAGGCACTTTTCCCCAAGAAGCCAAACTCAAGAGCCCACTTGGCAGGTGTCATTTTGTAGGGCGCGTTTGGGCCTCCGATGGCAGCCAGGTTTGGAGGAGGGGGCAGCTTTGTTCTGGGAGAAATCCTCGTCCTTATGGAATTTTTGTAGGCAAAAGCCCTGCATGGGCCGCCGGCAAGTTGACTCCGAAAGGAGGCAATTTTCCCCAAGAAGCCAAACTCAAGAGCCCACTTGGCAGGTGTCATTTTGTAGGGCGCGTTTGGGCCTCCGATGGCAGCCAGGTTTGGAGGAGGGGGCAGCTTTGGTCTGGGAGAAATCCTCGTCCTTATGGAATTTTTGTAGGCAAAACCCCTGAATGAGCCGCAGGCAATTTGACTCCGAAAGGAGGCACTTTTCCCCAGAAAGCCAAACTCAAGAGCCCACTTGGCAGATGTCATTTTGTAGGGCGCGTTTGGGCCTCCGATGGCAGCCAGGTTTGGAGGAGGGGGCAGCTTTGGTCTGGGAGGAATCCTCGTCCTTATGGAATTTTTGTAGCAAACGTCCGGGACGGGACGCAGGCAAGTTGGTTTTGAAAGGAGTCACTTTTCCCCAGAAAGCCAAACTCAAGAGCCCACTTGGCAGATGTCATTTTGTAGGGCGCGTTTGGGCCTCCGATGGCAGCCAGGTTTGGAGGAGGGAGCAGCTTTGGTCTGGGAGAAATCCTTGTCCTTATGGAATTTTTGTAGGCAAAAGCCCAGGACGGGCCGCAGGCAAGTTAGGCAAGTTGGCTTTGAAAGGAGTCACTTTTCCCCAAGAAGCCAAACTGAAGAGCCCACTTGGCAGGTGTCATTTTGTAGGGCGCGTTTGGGCCTCCGATGGCAGCCAGGTTTGGAGGAGGGGGCAGCTTTGGTCTGGGAGAAATCCTCGTCCTTATGGAATTTTTGTACACAAAAGCCCAGGACGGGCCGCAGGCAAGTTAGGCAAGTTGGCTTTGAAAGGAGGCACTTTTCCCCAAGAAGCCAAACTCAAGAGCCCACTTGGCAGATGTCATTTTGTAGGGCGCGTTTGGGCCTCCGATGGCAGCCAGGTTTGGAGGAGGGGGCAGCTTTGTTCTGGGAGAAATCCTCGTCCTTATGGAATTTTTGTAGGCAAAAGCCCTGCATGGGCCGCCGGCAAGTTGACTCCGAAAGGAGGCAATTTTCCCCAAGAAGCCAAACTCAAGAGCCCACTTGGCAGGTGTCATTTTGTAGGGCGCGTTTGGGCCTCCGATGGCAGCCAGGTTTGGAGGAGGGGGCAGCTTTGGTCTGGGAGAAATCCTCGTCCTTATGGAATTTTTGTAGGCAAAACCCCTGCATGAGCCGCAGGCAAGTTGACTCCGAAAGGAGGCACTTTTCCCCAGAAAGCCAAACTCAAGAGCCCACTTGGCAGATGTCATTTTGTAGGGCGCGTTTGGGCCTCCGATGGCAGCCAGGTTTGGAGGAGGGGGCAGCTTTGGTCTGGGAGGAATCCTCGTCCTTATGGAATTTTTGTAGCAAAAGCCCAGGACGGGACGCAGGCAAGTTGGTTTTGAAAGGAGTCACTTTTCCCCAAGAAGCCAAACTCAAGAGCCGACTGGGCAGGTGTCATTTTGTAGGGCGCGTTTGGGCCTCCGATGTCAGCCAGGTTTGGAGGAGGGGGCAGCTTTGGTCTGGGAGAAATCCTCGTCCTTATGGAATTTTTGGAGGCAAAAACCCCACATGGGCCGCAGGAAAGTTAGGCAAGTTGGCTTTGAAAGGAGGCACTTCCACCCAAGAAGCCAAACTCAAGAGCCCACTTGGCAGGTGTCATTTTGTAGGGCACGTTTGGGCCTCCGATGGCAGCAAGGTTTGGAGGAGGGGGCAGCTTTGGTCTGGGAGAAATCCTTGTCCTTCTGGAATTTTTGTATGCAAAAGCCCTGCATGGGCCGCAGGCAAGTTGACTCAGAAAGGAGGCACTTTTCCCCAGGAAGCCAAACTCAAGAACCCTCAATGCAGGTGTCATTTTGTGGGGCGCGTTTGGGCCTCCGATGGCAGCCAGGTTTGGAGGAGGGGGCAGCTTTGGTCTGGGAGAAATCCTCGTCCTTATGGAATTTTTGTAGGCAAAAGCCCAGCACAGGCCGCAGGCTAGTTAGGCAAGTTGGCTCCGAAAGGAGGCACTTTTCCCCAAGAAGCCAAACTCAAGAGCCCACTTGGCAGGTGTCATTTTGTAGGGCGCGTTTGGGCCTCCGATGGCAGCCAGGTTTGGAGGAGGGGGCAGCTTTGGTCTGGGAGAAATCCTCGTCCTTATGGAATTTTTGGAGGCAAAAGCCCTGCATGGGCCGCCGGCAAGTTGACTCCGAAAGGAGGCACTTTTCCCCAAGAAGCCAAACTCAAGAGCCCGCTTGGCAGATGTCATTTTGTAGGGCGCGTTTGGGCCTCCGATGGCAGCCAGGTTTGGCGGAGGGGGCAGCTTTGGTCTGGGAGGAATCCTCGTCCTTATGGAATTTTTGTAGCAAACGTCCGGGACGGGACGCAGGCAAGTTGGTTTTGAAAGGAGGCAATTTTGCCCAAGAAGCCAAACTCAAGAGCCGACTTGGCAGGTGTCATTTTGTAGGGCGCGTTTGGGCCTCCGATGGCAGCCAGGTTTGGAGGAGGGGGCAGCTTTGGTCTGGGAGAAATCCTCGTCCTTATGGAATTTTTGTACTCAAAAGCCCAGGACGGGCCGCAGGCAAGTTAGGCAAGTTGGCTCCGAAAGGAGGCACTTTTCCCCAAGAAGCCAAACTCAAGAACCCACAATGCAGATGTCATTTTGTAGGGCGCGTTTGGGCCTCCGATGGCAGCCAGGTTTGGAGGAGGGGGCAGCTTTGGTCTGGGAGAAATCCTCGTCCTTATGGAATTTTCGGAGGCAAAAGCCCTGCATGGGCCGCCGGCAAGTTGACTCCGAAAGGAGGCACTTTTCCCCAAGAAGCCAAACTCAAGAGCCCGCTTGGCAGATGTCATTTTGTAGGGCGCGTTTGGGCCTCCGATTGCAGCCAGGTTTGGCGGAGGGGGCAGCTTTGGTCTGGGAGGAATCCTCGTCCTTATGGAATTTTTGTAGCAAAAGCCCAGGACGGGACGCAGGCAAGTTGGTTTTGAAAGGAGTCACTTTTCCCCAAGAAGCCAAACTCAAGAGCCGACTGGGCAGGTGTCATTTTGTAGGGCGCGTTTGGGCCTCCGATGTCAGCCAGGTTTGGAGGAGGGGGCAGCTTTGGTCTGGGAGAAATCCTCGTCCTTATGGAATTTTTGGAGGCAAAAACCCCACATGGGCCGCAGGAAAGTTAGGCAAGTTGGCTTTGAAAGGAGGCACTTTCACCCAAGGAGCCAAACTCAAGAGCCCACTTGGCAGGTGTCATTTTGTAGGGCACGTTTGGGCCTCCGATGGCAGCAAGGTTTGGAGGAGGGGGCAGCTTTGGTCTGGGAGAAATCCTTGTCCTTCTGGAATTTTTGTATGCAAAAGCCCTGCATGGGCCGCAGGCAAGTTGACTCCGAAAGGAGGCACTTTTCCCCAGGAAGCCAAACTCAAGAACCCTCAATGCAGGTGTCATTTTGTGGGGCGCGTTTGGGCCTCCGATGGCAGCCAGGTTTGGAGGAGGGGGCAGCTTTGGTCTGGGAGAAATCCTCGTCCTTATGGAATTTTTGTAGGCAAAAGCCCAGCACAGGCCGCAGGCTACTTAGGCAAGTTGGCTCCGAAAGGAGGCACTTTTCCCCAAGAAGCCAAACTCAAGAGCCCACTTGGCAGGTGTCATTTTGTAGGGCGCGTTTGGGCCTCCGATGGCAGCCAGGTTTGGAGGAGGGGGCAGCTTTGGTCTGGGAGAAATCCTCGTCCTTATGGAATTTTTGGAGGCAAAAGCCCTGCATGGGCCGCCGGCAAGTTGACTCCGAAAGGAGGCACTTTTCCCCAAGAAGCCAAACTCAAGAGCCCGCTTGGCAGATGTCATTTTGTAGGGCGCGTTTGGGCCTCCGATGGCAGCCAGGTTTGGCGGAGGGGGCAGCTTTGGTCTGGGAGGAATCCTCGTCCTTATGGAATTTTTGTAGCAAACGTCCGGGACGGGACGCAGGCAAGTTGGTTTTGAAAGGAGTCACTTTTCCCCAAGAAGCCAAACTCAAGAGCCCACTTGGCAGGTGTCATTTTGTAGGGCGCGTTTGGGCCTCCGATGGCAGCCAGGTTTGGAGGAGGGGGCAGCTTTGGTCTGGGAGAAATCCTCGTCCTTATGGAATTTTTGTACTCAAAAGCCCAGGACGGGCCGCAGGCAATTTAGGCAAGTTGGCTCCGAAAGGAGGCACTTTTCCCCAAGAAGCCAAACTCAAGAACCCACAATGCAGATGTCATTTTGTAGGGCGCGTTTGGGCCTCCGATGGCAGCCAGGTTTGGAGGAGGGGGCAGCTTTGGTCTGGGAGAAATCCTAGTCCTTATGGAATTTTTGGAGGCAAAAGCCCTGCATGGGCCGCCGGCAAGTTGACTCCGAAAGGAGGCACTTTTCCCCAAGAAGCCAAACTCAAGAGCCCGCTTGGCAGATGTCATTTTGTAGGGCGCGTTTGGGCCTCCGATGGCAGCCAGGTTTGGCGGAGGGGGCAGCTTTGGTCTGGGAGGAATCCTCGTCCTTATGGAATTTTTGTAGCAAACGTACGGGACGGGACGCAGGCAAGTTGGCTTTGAAAGGAGGCACTTTTCCGCAAGAAGCCAATCTCAAGAGCCCACTTGGCAGATGTCATTTTGTAGGGCGCGTTTGGGCCTCCGATGGCAGCCAGGTTTGGAGGAGGGGGCAGCTTTGGTCTGCGAGAAATCCTCGTCCTTCTGGAATTTTTGGAGGCAAAAGCCCAGGACGGGCCGCAGGCAAGTTAGGCAAGTTGGCTCCGAAAGGAGGCACTTTTCCCCAGGAAGCCAAACTCAAGAGCCCACTTGGCAGATGTCATTTTGTGGGGCGCGTTTGGGCCTCTGATGGCAGCCAGGTTTGGAGGAGGGGGCAGCTTTGGTCTGGGAGAAATCCTCGTCCTTATGGAATTTTTGTAGTCTAAAGCCCAGCACGGGCCGCAGGCTAGTTAGGCAAGTTGGCTTTGAAAGGAGGCACTTTTCCGCAAGAAGCCAATCTCAAGAGCCCACTTGGCAGATGTCATTTTGTAGGGCGCGTTTGGGCCTCCGATGGCAGCCAGGTTTGGAGGAGGGGGCAGCTTTGGTCTGGGAGAAATCCTCGTCCTTTTGGAATTTTTGTAGGCAAAAGCCCAGGACCGGCCGCAGGCAAGTTGGCTTTGAAAGGAGGCACTTCCACCCAAGAAGCCAAACTCAAGAGCCCACTTGGCAGGTGTCATTTTGTAGGGCACGTTTGGGCCTCCGATGGCAGCCAGGTTTGGAGGAGGGGGCAGCTTTGGTCTGGGAGAAATCCTCGTCCTTCTGGAATTTTTGTAGGCAAAAGCCCTGCATGGGCCGCAGGCAAGTTGACTCCGAAAGGAGGCACTTTTCCCCAGGAAGCCAAACTCAAGAACCCTCAATGCAGGTGTCATTTTGTGGGGCGCGTTTGGGCCTCCGATGGCAGCCAGGTTTGGAGGAGGGGGCAGCTTTGGTCTGGGAGAAATCCTCGTCCTTCTGGAATTTTTGGAGGCAAAAGCCCAGGACGGGCCGCAGGCAAGTTAGGCAAGTTGGCTCCGAAAGGAGGCACTTTTCCCCAAGAAGCCAAACTCAAGAGCCCACTTGGCAGATGTCATTTTGTGGGGCGCATTTGGGCCTCTGATGGCAGCCAGGTTTGGAGGAGGGGGCAGCTTTGGTCTGGGAGAAATCCTCGTCCTTATGGAATTTTTGTAGTCTAAAGCCCAGCACGGGCCGTAGGCTATTTAGGCAAGTTGGCTTTGAAAGGAGGCACTTTCCCCCAAGAAGCCAAACTCAAGAGCCCACTTGGCAGATGTCATTTTGTAGGGCGCGTTTGGGCCTCCGATGGCAGCCAGGTTTGGAGGAGGGGGCAGCTTTGGTCTGGGAGAAATCCTCGTCCTTATGGAATTTTTGGAGGCAAAAGCCCTGCATGGGCCGCAGGCAAGTTGACTCAGAAAGGAGGCACTTTTCCCCAGGAAGCCAAACTCAAGAGCCCGCTTGGCAGATGTCATTTTGTAGGGCGCGTTTGGGCCTCCGATGGCAGCCAGGTTTGGAGGAGGGGGCAGCTTTGGTCTGGGAGAAATCCTCGTCCTTATGGAATTTTTGTAGGCAAAAGCCCAGCACGGGCCGCAGGCAAGTTGGCTTTGAAAGGAGGTACTTCCACCCAAGAAGCCAAACTCAAGAGCCCACTTGGCAGATGTCATTTTGTAGGGCACGTTTGGGCCTCCGATGGCAGCCAGGTTTGGAGGAGGGGGCAGCTTTGGTCTGGGAGAAATCCTCGTCCTTATGGAATTTTTGTAGGCAAAAGCCCTGCATGGGCCGCAGGCAAGTTGACTCCGAAAGGAGGCACTTTCCCCAGAAAGCCAAACTCAGGAGCCCACTTGGCAGATGTCATTTTGTAGGGCGCGTTTGGGCCTCCGATGGCAGCCAGGTTTGGAGGAGGGGGCAGCTTTGGTCTGGGAGGAATCCTCGTCCTTATGGAATTTTTGTAGCAAAAGCCCGGGACGGGATGCAGGCAAGTTGGTTTTGAAAGGAGTCACTTTTCCCCAAGAAGCCAAACTGAAGAGCCCACTTGGCAGATGTCATTTTGTAGGGCGCGTTTGGGCCTCCGATGGCAGCCAGGTTTGGAGGAGGGGGCAGCTTTGGTCTGGGAGAAATCCTCGTCCTTATGGAATTTTTGTAGGCAAAAACCCCGCATGGGCCGCAGGCTAGTTAGGCAAGTTGGCTTTGAAAGGAGGCACTTTTCCCCAAGAAGCCAAACTCAAGAACCCACAATGCAGATGTCATTTTGTAGGGCGCGTTTGGGCCTCCGATGGCAGCCAGGTTTGGAGGAGGGGGCAGCTTTGGTCTGGGAGAAATCCTCGTCCTTATGGAATTTTTGTAGCAAAAGCCCAGGATGGGCCGCAGGCAAGTTAGGCAAGTTGGCTCCGAAAGGAGGCACTTTTCCCCAAGAAGCCAAACTCAAGAACCCTCAATGCAGATGTCATTTTGTGGGGCGCGTTTGGGCCTCCGATGGCAGCCAGGTTTGGAGGAGGGGGCAGCTTTGGTCTGGGAGAAATCCTCGTCCTTCTGGAATTTTTGTAGCAAAAGCCCAGGACGGGACACAGGCAAGTTGGTTTTGAAAGGAGTCACTTTTCCCCAAGAAGCCAAACTCAAGAGCTCGCTTGGCAGGTGTCATTTTGTAGGGCACGTTTGGGCCTCCGATGGCAGCCAGGTTTGGAGGAGGGGGCAGCTTTGGCCTGGGAGAAATCCTCGTCCTTCTGGAATTTTTGGAGGCAAAAGCCCAGGACGGGCCGCAGGCAAGTTAGGCAAGTTGGCTCCGAAAGGAGGCACTTTTCCCCAAGAAGCCAAACTCAAGAACCCTCAATGCAGATGTCATTTTGTGGGGCGCGTTTGGGCCTCCGATGGCAGCCAGGTTTGGAGGAGGGGGCAGCTTTGGTCTGCGAGAAATCCTCGTCCTTCTGGAATTTTTAGAGGCAAAAGCCCAGGACGGGCCGCAGGCAAGTTAGGCAAGTTGGCTCCGAAAGGAGGCACTTTTCCCCAGGAAGCCAAACTCAAGAGCCCACTTGGCAGATGTCATTTTGTGGGGCGCGTTTGGGCCTCTGATGGCAGCCAGGTTTGGAGGAGGGGGCAGCTTTGGTCTGGGAGAAATCCTCGTCCTTATGGAATTTTTGTAGTCTAAAGCCCAGCACGGGCCGCAGGCTAGTTAGGCAAGTTGGCTTTGAAAGGAGGCACTTTTCCGCAAGAAGCCAATCTCAAGAGCCCACTTGGCAGATGTCATTTTGTAGGGCGCGTTTGGGCCTCCGATGGCAGCCAGGTTTGGAGGAGGGGGCAGCTTTGGTCTGGGAGAAATCCTCGTCCTTTTGGAATTTTTGTAGGCAAAAGCCCAGGACCGGCCGCAGGCAAGTTGGCTTTGAAAGGAGGCACTTCCACCCAAGAAGCCAAACTCAAGAGCCCACTTGGCAGGTGTCATTTTGTAGGGCACGTTTGGGCCTCCGATGGCAGCCAGGTTTGGAGGAGGGGGCAGCTTTGGTCTGGGAGAAATCCTCGTCCTTATGGAATTTTTGTAGGCAAAAGCCCTGCATGGGCCGCAGGCAAGTTGACTCCGAAAGGAGTCACTTTTCCCCAGGAAGCCAAACTCAAGAACCCTCAATGCAGGTGTCATTTTGTGGGGCGCGTTTGGGCCTCCGATGGCAGCCAGGTTTGGAGGAGGGGGCAGCTTTGGTCTGGGAGAAATCCTCGTCCTTCTGGAATTTTTGGAGGCAAAAGCCCAGGACGGGCCGCAGGCAAGTTAGGCAAGTTGGCTCCGAAAGGAGGCACTTTTCCCCAAGAAGCCAAACTCAAGAGCCCACTTGGCAGATGTCATTTTGTGGGGCGCATTTGGGCCTCTGATGGCAGCCAGGTTTGGAGGAGGGGGCAGCTTTGGTCTGGGAGAAATCCTCGTCCTTATGGAATTTTTGTAGTCTAAAGCCCAGCACGGGCCGTAGGCTAGTTAGGCAAGTTGGCTTTGAAAGGAGGCACTTTCCCCCAAGAAGCCAAACTCAAGAGCCCACTTGGCAGATGTCATTTTGTAGGGCGCGTTTGGGCCTCCAATGGCAGCCAGGTTTGGAGGAGGGGGCAGCTTTGGTCTGGGAGAAATCCTCGTCCTTCTGGAATTTTTGGAGGCAAAAGCCCTGCATGGGCCGCAGGCAAGTTGACTCCGAAAGGAGGCACTTTTCCCCAGGAAGCCAAACTCAAGAGCCCGCTTGGCAGATGTCATTTTGTAGGGCGCGTTTGGGCCTCCGATGGCAGCCAGGTTTGGCGGAGGGGGCAGCTTTGGTCTGGGAGAAATCCTCGTCCTTCTGGAATTTTTGTAGGCAAAAGCCCAGCACGGGCCGCAGGCAAGTTAGGCAAGTTGGCTCCGAAAGGAGGCACTTTTCCCCAAGAAGCCAAACTCAAGAGCCCACTTGGCAGATGTCATTTTGTGGGGCGCGTTTGGGCCTCTGATGGCAGCCAGGTTTGGAGGAGGGGGCAGCTTTGGTCTGGGAGAAATCCTCGTCCTTATGGAATTTTTGTAGGCAAAAGCCCAGCACGGGCCGCAGGCAAGTTGGCTTTGAAAGGAGGTACTTCCACCCAAGAAGCCAAACTCAAGAGCCCACTTGGCAGGTGTCATTTTGTAGGGCACGTTTGGGCCTCCGATGGCAGCCAGGTTTGGAGGAGGGGGCAGCTTTGGTCTGGGAGAAATCCTCGTCCTTCTGGAATTTTTGGAGGCAAAAGCCCAGGATGGGCCGCAGGCAAGTTGACTCCGAAAGGAGGCACTTTTCCCCAGAAAGCCAAACTCAGGAGCCCACTTGGCAGATGTCATTTTGTAGGGCGCGTTTGGGCCTCCGATGGCAGCCAGGTTTGGAGGAGGGGGCAGCTTTGGTCCGGGAGGAATCCTCGTCCTTATGGAATTTTTGTAGCAAAAGCCCGGGACGGGATGCAGGCAAGTTGGTTTTGAAAGGAGTCACTTTTCCCCAAGAAGCCAAACTCAAGAGCCCACTTGGCAGATGTCATTTTGTAGGGCGCGTTTGGGCCTCCGATGGCAGCCAGGTTTGGAGGAGGGGGCAGCTTTGGTCTGGGAGAAATCCTCGTCCTTATGGAATTTTTGTAGGCAAAAACCCCGCATGGGCCGCAGGCAAGTTAGGCAAGTTGGCTTTGAAAGGAGGCACTTTTCCCCAAGAAGCCAAACTCAAGAACCCACAATGCAGATGTCATTTTGTAGGGCGCGTTTGGGCCTCCGATGGCAGCCAGGTTTGGAGGAGGGGGCAGCTTTGGTCTGGGAGAAATCCTCGTCCTTATGGAATTTTTGTAGCAAAAGCCCAGGATGGGCCGCAGGCAAGTTAGGCAAGTTGGCTCCGAAAGGAGGCACTTTTCCCCAAGAAGCCAAACTCAAGAACCCTCAATGCAGATGTCATTTTGTGGGGCGCGTTTGGGCCTCCGATGGCAGCCAGGTTTGGAGGAGGGGGCAGCTTTGGTCTGGGAGAAATCCTCGTCCTTCTGGAATTTTTGTAGCAAAAGCCCAGGACGGGACACAGGCAAGTTGGTTTTGAAAGGAGTCACTTTTCCCCAAGAAGCCAAACTCAAGAGCTCACTTGGCAGGTGTCATTTTGTAGGGCACGTTTGGGCCTCCGATGGCAGCCAGGTTTGGAGGAGGGGGCAGCTTTGGCCTGGGAGAAATCCTCGTCCTTCTGGAATTTTTGGAGGCAAAAGCCCAGGACGGGCCGCAGGCAAGTTAGGCAAGTTGGCTCCGAAAGGAGGCACTTTTCCCCAAGAAGTCAAACTCAAGAACCCTCAATGCAGATGTCATTTTGTGGGGCGCGTTTGGGCCTCCGATGGCAGCCAGGTTTGGAGGAGGGGGCAGCTTTGGTCTGGGAGAAATCCTCGTCCTTATGGAATTTTTGTAGCAAAAGCCCAGGACGGGTCGCAGGCAAGTTGGCTTTGAAAGGAGGCACTTCCACCCAAGAAGCCAAACTCAAGAGCCCACTTGGCAGGTGTCATTTTGTAGGGCACGTTTGGGCCTCCGATGGCAGCCAGGTTTGGAGGAGGGGGCAGCTTTGGCCTGGGAGAAATCCTCTTCCTTCTGGAATTTTTGGAGGCAAAAGCCCAGGACGGGCCGCAGGCAAGTTAGGCAATTTGGCTCCGAAAGGAGGCACTTTTCCCCAAGAAGCCAAACTCAAGAACCCTCAATGCAGATGTCATTTTGTGGGGCGCGTTTGGGCCTCTGATGGCAGCCAGGTTTGGAGGAGGGGGCAGCTTTGGTCTGGGAGAAATCCTCGTCCTTATGGAATTTTTGTAGTCTAAAGCCCAGCACGGACCGCAGGATAGTTAGGCAAGTTGGCTCCGAAAGGAGGCACTTTTCCGCAAGAATCCAAACTCAAGAGCCCACTTGGCAGATGTCATTTTGTAGGGCGCGTTTGGGCCTCTGATGGCAGCCAGGTTTGGAGGAGGGGGCAGCTTTGGTCTGGGAGAAATCCTCGTCCTTATGGAATTTTTGTAGGCAAAAGCCCTGCATGGGCCGCAGGCAAGTTGACTCCGAAAGGAGGCACTTTTCCCCAGGAAGCCAAAATCAAGAACCCTCAATGCAGGTGTCATTTTGTAGGGCGCGTTTGGGCCTCCGATGGCAGCCAGGTTTGGAGGAGGGGGCAGCTTTGGTCTGGGAGGAATCCTCGTCCTTATGGAATTTTTGTAGGCAACAGCCCAGGAAGGGCCGCAGGCAAGTTGGCTTTGAAAGGAGGTACTTCCACCCAAGAAGCCAAACTCAAGAGCCCACTTGGCAGATGTCATTTTGTAGGGCGCGTTTGGGCCTCCGATGACAGCCAGGTTTGGAGGAGGGGGCTGCTTTGGTCTGGGAGAAATCCTCGTCCTTATGGAATTTTTGTAGGCAAAAGCCCTGCATGGGCCGCAGGCAAGTTGAGTCCGAAAGGAGGCACTTTTCCCCAGAAAGCCAAACTCAAGAGCCCACTTGGCAGATGTCATTTTGTAGGGCGCGTTTGGGCCTCCGATGGCAGCCAGGTTTGGAGGAGGGGGCAGCTTTGGTCTGGGAGGAATCCTCGTCCTTATGGAATTTTTGTAGCAAAAGCCCGGGACGGGACGCAGGCAAGTTGGTTTTGAAAGGAGTCACTTTTCCCCAAGAAGCCAAACTCAAGAGCCCACTTGGCAGGTGTCATTTTGTAGGGCGCGTTTGGGCCTCCGATGGCAGCCAGGTTTGGAGGAGGGGGCAGCTTTGGTCTGGGAGAAATCCTCGTTCTTATGGAATTTTTGTAGGCAAAAACCCCGCATGGGCCGCAGGCAAGTTAGGCAAGTTGGCTTTGAAAGGAGGCACTTTTCCCCAGGAAGCCAAACTCAAGAACTCACAATGCAGATGTCATTTTGTAGGGCGCGTTTGGGCCTCCGATGGCAGCCAGGTTTGGAGGAGGGGGCAGCTTTGGTCTGGGAGAAATCCTCGTCCTTCTGGAATTTTTGGAGGCAAAAGCCCAGGACGGGCCGCAGGCAAGTTAGGCAAGTTGGCTCCGAAAGGAGGCACTTTTCCCCAAGGAGCCAAACTCAAGAACCCTCAATGCAGATGTCATTTTGTGGGGCGCGTTTGGGCCTCCGATGGCAGCCAGGTTTGGAGGAGGGGGCAGCTTTGGTCTGGGAGAAATCCTCGTCCTTATGGAATTTTTGTAGTCTAAAGCCCAGCACGGGCCGCAGGCAAGTTGGCTTTGAAAGGAGGTACTTCCACCCAAGAAGCCAAACTCAAGAGCCCACTTGGCAGATGTCATTTTGTAGGGCGCGTTTGGGCCTCCGATGGCAGCCAGGTTTGGAGGAGGGGGCAGCTTTGGTCTGGGAGAAATCCTCGTCCTTATGGAATTTTTGTAGGCAAAAGCCCTGCATGGGCCGCCGGCAAGTTGACTCCGAAAGGAGGCACTTTTCCCCAAGAAGCCAAACTCAAGAGCCCACTTGGCAGATGTCATTTTGTAGGGCGCGTTTGGGCCTCCGATGGCAGCCAGGTTTGGAGGAGGGGGCAGCTTTGGTCTGGGAGAAATCCTTGTACTTATGGAATTTTTGTAGGCAAAAGCCCAGGACGGGCCGCAGGCAAGTTACGCATGTTGGCTTTGAAAGGAGGCACTTTTCCCCAAGAAGCCAAACTCAAGAACCCGCAATGCAGATGTCCTTTTGTAGGGCGCGTTTGGGCCTCTGATGGCAGCCAGGTTTGGAGGAGGGGGCAGCTTTGGTCTGTGAGAAATCCTCGTCCTTATGGAATTTTTGTAGGCAAAAGCCCTGCATGGGCCGCCGGCAAGTTGTCTCCGAAAGGAGGCAATTTTCCCCAAGAAGCCAAACTCAAGAGCCCACTTGGCAGGTGTCATTTTCTAGGGCGCGTTTGGGCCTCCGATGGCAGCCAGGTTTGGAGGAGGGGGCAGCTTTGGTCTGGGAGAAATCCTCGTCCTTCTGGAATTTTTGTACTCAAAAGCCCAGGACGGGCCGCAGGCAAGTTAGGCATTTTGGCTCCGAATGGAAGCACTTTTCCCCAAGAACCCAAACTCAACAGCCCACTTGGCAGATGTCATTTTGTAGGGCGCGTTTGGGCCTCCGATGGCAGCCAGGTTTGGAGGAGGGGGCAGCTTTGGTCTGGGAGAAATCCTCGTCCTTATGGAATTTTTGGAGGCAAAAGCCCAGGATGGGCCGCAGGCAAGTTAGGCAAGTTGGCTTTGAAAGGAGGCACTTTTCCCCAAGAAGTCAAACTCAAGAACCCTCAATGCAGATGTCATTTTGTGGGGCGCGTTTGGGCCTCCGATGGCAGCCAGGTTTGGAGGAGGGGGCAGCTTTGGTCTGGGAGAAATCCTCGTCCTTATGGAATTTTTGTAGTCTAAAGCCCAGCACGGGCTGCATGCAAGTTGGCTCCGAAAGGAGGCACTTTCCCCCAAGAAGCCAAACTCAGGAGCCCACTTGGCAGATGTCATTTTGTAGGGCGCGTTTGGGCCTCCGATGGCAGCTAGGTTTGGAGGAGGGGGCAGCTTTGGTCTGGGAGAAATCCTCGTCCTTATGGAATTTTTGTAGGCAAAAGCCCAGAATGGGCTGCAGGCTAGTTAGGCAAGTTGGCTTTGAAAGGAGGCACTTTTCCGCAAGAAGCCAATCTCAAGAGCCCACTTGGCAGATGTCATTTTGTAGGGCGCGTTTGGGCCTCCGATGGCAGCCAGGTTTGGAGGAGGGGGCAGCTTTGGTCTGGGAGAAATCCTCGTCCTTATGGAATTTTTGTAGGCAAAAGCCCAGGACCGGCCGCAGGCAAGTTGGCTTTGAAAGGAGGCACTTCCACCCAAGAAGCCAAACTCAAGAGTCCACTTGGCAGGTGTCATTTTGTAGGGCACGTTTGGGCCTCCGATGGCAGCCAGGTTTGGAGGAGGGGGCAGCTTTGGTCTGGGAGAAATCCTCGTCCTTCTGGAATTTTTGTAGGCAAAAGCCCTGCATGGGCCGCAGGCAAGTTGACTCCGAAAGGAGGCACTTTTCCCCAGGAAGCCAAACTCAAGAACCCTCAATGCAGGTGTCATTTTGTGGGGCGCGTTTGGGCCTCCGATGTCAGCCAGGTTTGGAGGAGGGGGCAGCTTTGGTCTGGGAGAAATCTTCGTCCTTATGGAATTTTTGGAGGCAAAAGCCCAGGACGGGCCGCAGGCAAGTTAGGCAATTTGGCTCCGAAAGGAGGCACTTTTCCCCAAGAAGCCAAACTCAAGAGCCCACTTGGCAGATGTCATTTTGTGGGGCGCATTTGGGCCTCTGATGGCAGCCAGGTTTGGAGGAGGGGGCAGCTTTGGTCTGGGAGAAATCCTCGTCCTTATGGAATTTTTGTAGTCTAAAGCCCAGCACGGGCCGCAGGCTAGTTAGGCAAGTTGGCTTTGAAAGGAGGCACTTTCCCCCAAGAAGCCAAACTCAAGAGCCCACTTGGCAGATGTCATTTTGTAGGGCGCGTTTGGGCCTCCAATGGCAGCCAGGTTTGGAGGAGGGGGCAGCTTTGGTCTGGGAGAAATCCTCGTCCTTATGGAATTTTTGTAGGCAAAAGCCCAGCACGGGCCGCAGGCAAGTTGGCTTTGAAAGGAGGTACTTCCACCCAAGAAGCCAAACTCAAGAGCCCACTTGGCAGGTGTCATTTTGTAGGGCACGTTTGGGCCTCCGATGGCAGCCAGGTTTGGAGGAGGGGGCAGCTTTGGTCTGGGAGAAATCCTCGTCCTTATGGAATTTTTGTAGGCAAAAGCCCAGGACGGGCCGCAGGCAAGTTGGCTTTGAAAGGAGGTACTTCCACACAAGAAGCCAAACTCAAGAGCCCACTTGGCAGATGTCATTTTGTAGGGCACGTTTGGGCCTCCGATGGCAGCCAGGTTTGGAGGAGGGGGCAGCTTTGGTCTGGGAGAAATCCTCGTCCTTATGGAATTTTTGTAGCAAAAGCCCGGGACGGGACACAGGCAAGTTGGTTTTGAAAGGAGTCACTTTTCCCCAAGAATCCAAACTCAAGAGCCCACTTGGCAGGTGTCATTTTGTAGGGCACGTTTGGGCCTCCGATGGCAGCCAGGTTTGGAGGAGGGGGCAGCTTTGGCCTGGGAGAAATCCTCGTCCTTATGGAATTTTTGTAGCAAAAGCCCGGGACGGGACACAGGCAAGTTGGTTTTGAAAGGAGTCACTTTTCCCCAAGAAGCCAAACTCAAGAGCCCACTTGGCAGATGTCATTTTGTAGGGCACGTTTGGGCCTCCGATGGCAGCCAGGTTTGGAGGAGGGGGCAGCTTTGGCCTGGGAGAAATCCTCGTCCTTCTGGAATTTTTGGAGGCAAAAGCCCAGGACGGGCCGCAGGCAAGTTAGGCAAGTTGGCTCCGAAAGGAGGCACTTTTCCCCAAGAAGCCAAACTCAAGAACCCTCAATGCAGATGTCATTTTGTGGGGCGCGTTTGGGCCTCCGATGGCAGCCAGGTTTGGAGGAGGGGGCAGCTTTGGTCTGGGAGAAATCCTCGTCCTTCTGGAATTTTTGTAGCAAAAGCCCGGGACGGGACACAGGCAAGTTGGTTTTGAAAGGAGTCACTTTTCCCCAAGAAGCCAAACTCAAGAGCCCACTTGGCAGGTGTCATTTTGTAGGGCACGTTTGGGCCTCCGATGGCAGCCAGGTTTGGAGGAGGGGGCAGCTTTGGCCTGGGAGAAATCCTCGTCCTTCTGGAATTTTTGGAGGCAAAAGCCCAGGACGGGCCGCAGGCAAGTTAGGCAAGTTGGCTCCGAAAGGAGGCACTTTTCCCCAAGAAGCCAAACTCAAGAACCCGCAATGCAGATGTCCTTTTGTAGGGCGCGTTTGGGCCTCTGATGGCAGCCAGGTTTGGAGGAGGGGGCAGCTTTGGTCTGGGAGAAATCCTCGTCCTTATGGAATTTTTGTAGGCAAAAGCCCTGCATGGGCCGCCGGCAAGTTGACTCCGAAAGGAGGCACTTTTCCCCAAGAAGCCAAACTCAAGAGCCCACTTGGCAGGTGTCATTTTGTAGGGCGCGTTTGGGCCTCCGATGGCAGCCAGGTTTGGAGGAGGGGGCAGCTTTGGTCTGGGAGAAATCCTCGTCCTTCTGGAATTTTTGTACTCAAAAGCCCAGGACGGGCCGCATGCAAGTTAGGCATTTTGGCTCCGAATGGAAGAACTTTTCCCCAAGAACCCAAACTCAAGAGCCCACTTGGCAGATGTCATTTTGTAGGGCACGTTTGGGCCTCCGATGGCAGCCAGGTTTGGAGGAGGGGGCAGCTTTGGTCTGGGAGAAATCCTCGTCCTTATGGAATTTTTGTAGCAAAAGCCCGGGACGGGACGCAGGCAAGTTGGTTTTGAAAGGAGTCACTTTTCCCCAAGAAGCCAAACTCAAGAGCCCACTTGGCAGGTGTCCTTTTGTAGGGCGCGTTTGGGCCTCCGATGGCAGCCAGGTTTGGAGGAGGGGGCAGCTTTGGTCTGGGAGAAATCCTCGTCCTTATGGAATTTTTGGAGGCAAAAGCCCAGGATGGGCCGCAGGCAAGTTAGGCAAGTTGGCTCCGAAAGGAGGCACTTTTCCCCAAGAAGTCAAACTCAAGAACCCTCAATGCAGATGTCATTTTGTGGGGCGCGTTTGGGCCTCCGATGGCAGCCAGGTTTGGAGGAGGGGGCAGCTTTGGTCTGGGAGGAATCCTCGTCCTTATGGAATTTTTGTAGTCTAAAGCCCAGCACGGGCTGCATGCAAGTTGGCTCCGAAAGGAGGCACTTTCCCCCAAGAAGCCAAACTCAGGAGCCCACTTGGCAGATGTCATTTTGTAGGGCGCGTTTGGGCCACCGATGGCAGCTAGGTTTGGAGGAGGGGGCAGCTTTGGTCTGGGAGAAATCCTCGTCCTTATGGAATTTTTGTAGGCAAAAGCCCAGAATGGGCTGCAGGCTAGTTAGGCATGTTGGCTTTGAAAGGAGGCACTTTTCCGCAAGAAGCCAATCTCAAGAGCCCACTTGGCAGATGTCATTTTGTAGGGCGCGTTTGGGCCTCCGATGGCAGCCAGGTTTGGAGGAGGGGGCAGCTTTGGTCTGGGAGAAATCCTCGTCCTTATGGAATTTTTGTAGGCAAAAGCCCAGGACCGGCCGCAGGCAAGTTGGCTTTGAAAGGAGGCACTTCCACCCAAGAAGCCAAACTCAAGAGCCCACTTGGCAGGTGTCATTTTGTAGGGCACGTTTGGGCCTCCGATGGCAGCCAGGTTTGGAGGAGGGGGCAGCTTTGGTCTGGGAGAAATCCTCGTCCTTCTGGAATTTTTGTAGGCAAAAGCCCTGCATGGGCCGCAGGCAAGTTGACTCCGAAAGGAGGCACTTTTCCCCAGGAAGCCAAACTCAAGAACCCTCAATGCAGGTGTCATTTGGTGGGGCGCGTTTGGGCCTCCGATGTCAGCCAGGTTTGGAGGAGGGGGCAGCTTTGGTCTGGGAGAAATCTTCGTCCTTATGGAATTTTTGGAGGCAAAAGCCCAGGACGGGCCGCAGGCAAGTTAGGCAATTTGGCTCCGAAAGGAGGCACTTTTCCCCAAGAAGCCAAACTCAAGAGCCCACTTGGCAGATGTCATTTTGTGGGGCGCATTTGGGCCTCTGATGGCAGCCAGGTTTGGAGGAGGGGGCAGCTTTGGTCTGGGAGAAATCCTCGTCCTTATGGAATTTTTGTAGTCTAAAGCCCAGCACGGGCCGCAGGCTAGTTAGGCAAGTTGGCTTTGAAAGGAGGCACTTTCCCCCAAGAAGCCAAACTCAAGAGCCCACTTGGCAGATGTCATTTTGTAGGGCGCGTTTGGGCCTCCAATGGCAGCCAGGTTTGGAGGAGGGGGCAGCTTTGGTCTGGGAGAAATCCTCGTCCTTATGGAATTTTTGTAGGCAAAAGCCCAGGACGGGCCGCAGGCAAGTTGGCTTTGAAAGGAGGTACTTCCACCCAAGAAGCCAAACTCAAGAGCCCACTTGGCAGGTGTCATTTTGTAGGGCACGTTTGGGCCTCCGATGGCAGCCAGGTTTGGAGGAGGGGGCAGCTTTGGTCTGGGAGAAATCCTCGTCCTTATGGAATTTTTGTAGGCAAAAGCCCTGCATGGGCCGCAGGCAAGTTGACTCCGAAAGGAGGTACTTCCACCCAAGAAGCCAAACTCAAGAGCCCACTTGGCAGATGTCATTTTGTAGGGCACGTTTGGGCCTCCGATGGCAGCCAGGTTTGGAGGAGGGGGCAGCTTTGGTCTGGGAGAAATCCTCGTCCTTATGGAATTTTTGTAGCAAAAGCCCGGGACGGGACACAGGCAAGTTGGTTTTGAAAGGAGTCACTTTTCCCCAAGAATCCAAACTCAAGAGCCCACTTGGCAGGTGTCATTTTGTAGGGCACGTTTGGGCCTCCGATGGCAGCCAGGTTTGGAGGAGGGGGCAGCTTTGGCCTGGGAGAAATCCTCGTCCTTCTGGAATTTTTGGAGGCAAAAGCCCAGGACGGGCCGCAGGCAAGTTAGGCAAGTTGGCTCCGAAAGGAGGCACTTTTCCCCAAGAAGCCAAACTCAAGAACCCTCAATGCAGATGTCATTTTGTAGGGCGCGTTTGGGCCTCCGATGGCAGCCAGGTTTGGAGGAGGGGGCAGCTTTGGTCTGGGAGAAATCCTCGTCCTTCTGGAATTTTTGTAGCAAAAGCCCGGGACGGGACACAGGCAAGTTGGTTTTGAAATGAGTCACTTTTCCCCAAGAAGCCAAACTCAAGAGCCCACTTGGCAGGTGTCATTTTGTAGGGCACGTTTGGGCCTCCGATGGCAGCCAGGTTTGGAGGAGGGGGCAGCTTTGGCCTGGGAGAAATCCTCGTCCTTCTGGAATTTTTGGAGGCAAAAGCCCAGGACGGGCCGCAGGCAAGTTAGGCAAGTTGGCTCCGAAAGGAGGCACTTTTCCCCAAGAAGCCAAACTCAAGAACCCTCAATGCAGATGTCATTTTGTGGGGCGCGTTTGGGCCTCCGATGGCAGCCAGGTTTGGAGGAGGGGGCAGCTTTGGTCTGGGAGAAATCCTCGTCCTTATGGAATTTTTGTAGTCAAAAGCCCAGCACGGGCCGCAGGCTAGTTAGGCAAGTTGGCTTTGAAAGGAGGCACTTTTCCGCAAGAAGCCAAACTCAAGAGCCCACTTGGCAAATGTCATTTTGTAGGGCGCGTTTGGGCCTCCGATGGCAGCCAGGTTTGGAGGAGGGGGCAGCTTTGGTCTGGGAGAAATCCTCGTCCTTATGGAATTTTTGTAGCAAAAGCCCAGGACGGGCCGCAGGCAAGTTGGCTTTGAAAGGAGGCACTTCCACCCAAGAAGCCAAACTCAAGAGCCCACTTGGCAGGTGTCATTTTGTAGGGCACGTTTGGGCCTCCGATGGCAGCCAGGTTTGGAGGAGGGGGCAGCTTTGGTCTGGGAGAAATCCTCGTCCTTCTGGAATTTTTGTAGGCAAAAGCCCTGCATGGGCCGCAGGCAAGTTGACTCCGAAAGGAGGCTCTTTTCCCCAGGAAGCCAAACTCAAGAACCCTCAATGCAGATGTCATTTTGTGGGGCGCGTTTGGGCCTCCGATGGCAGCCAGGTTTGGAGGAGGGGGCAGCTTTGGTCTGGGAGAAATCCTCGTCCTTCTGGAATTTTTGGAGGCAAAAGCCCAGGACGGGCCGCAGGCAAGTTAGGCAATTTGGCTCCGAAAGGAGGCACTTTTCCCCAAGAAGCCAAACTCAAGAGCCCACTTGGCAGATGTCATTTTGTAGGGCGCGTTTGGGCCTCTGATGGCAGCCAGGTTTGGAGGAGGGGGCAGCTTTGGTCTGGGAGAAATCCTCGTCCTTATGGAATTTTTGTAGGCAAAAGCCCAGCACAAGCCGCAGGCTAGTTAGTCAAGTTGACTCCGAAAGGAGGCACTTTTCCCCAAGAAGCCAAACTCAAGAGCCCACTTGGCAGGTGTCATTTTGTAGGGCGCGTTTGGGCCTCCGATGGCAGCCAGGTTTGGAGGAGGGAGCAGCTTTGGTCTGGGAGAAATCCTCGTCCTTATGGAATTTTTGGAGGCAAAAGCCCTGCATGGGCCGCCGGCAAGTTGACTCCGAAAGGAGGCACTTTTCCGCAAGAAGCCAAACTCAAGAGCCCGCTTGGCAGATGTCATTTTGTAGGGCGCGTTTGGGCCTCCGATGGCAGCCAGGTTTGGTGGAGGGGGCAGCTTTGGTCTGGGAGGAATCCTCGTCCTTATGGAATTTTTGTAGCAAACGTCCGGGACGGGACGCAGGCAAGTTGGTTTTGAAAGGAGGCACTTTTCCGCAAGAAGCCAAACTCAAGAGCCCACTTGGCAGATGTCATTTTGTAGGGCACGTTTGGGCCTCCGATGGCAGCCAGGTTTGGAGGAGGGAGCAGCTTTGGTCTGGGAGAAATCCTTGTCCTTCTGGAATTTTTGTAGGCAAAAGCCCAGGACGGGCCGCAGGCAAGTTAGGCAAGTTGGCTTTGAAAGGAGGCACTTTTCCCCAAGAAGCCAAACTCAAGAACCCACAATGCAGATGTCATTTTGTAGGGCGCGTTTGGGCCTCCGATGGCAGCCAGGTTTGGAGGAGGGGGCAGCTTTGTTCTGGGAGAAATCCTCGTCCTTATGGAATTTTTGTAGGCAAAAGCCCTGCATGGGCCGCCGGCAAGTTGACTCCGAAAGGAGGCAATTTTCCCCAAGAAGCCAAACTCAAGAGCCCACTTGGCAGGTGTCATTTTGTAGGGCGCGTTTGGGCCTCCGATGGCAGCCAGGTTTGGAGGAGGGGGCAGCTTTGGTCTGGGAGAAATCCTCGTCCTTATGGAATTTTTGTAGGCAAAACCCCTGCATGAGCCGCAGGCAAGTTGACTCCGAAAGGAGGCACTTTTCCCCAGAAAGCCAAACTCAAGAGCCCACTTGGCAGATGTCATTTTGTAGGGCGCGTTTGGGCCTCCGATGGCAGCCAGGTTTGGAGGAGGGGGCAGCTTTGGTCTGGGAGGAATCCTCGTCCTTATGGAATTTTTGTAGCAAAAGCCCAGGACGGGACGCAGGCAAGTTGGTTTTGAAAGGAGTCACTTTTCCCCAAGAAGCCAAACTCAAGAGCCGACTTGGCAGGTGTCATTTTGTAGGGCGCGTTTGGGCCTCCGATGGCAGCCAGGTTTGGAGGAGGGGGCAGCTTTGGTCTGGGAGAAATCCTCGTCCTTATGGAATTTTTGTAGGCAAAAGCCCAGGACGGGCCGCAGGCAAGTTGGCTTTGAAAGGAGGTACTTCCACCCAAGAAGCCAAACTCAAGAGCCCACTTGGCAGATGTCATTTTGTAGGGCGCGTTTGGGCCTCCGATGGCAGCCAGGTTTGGCGGAGGGGGCAGCTTTGTTCTGGGTGAAATCCTCGTCCTTATGGAATTTTTGTAGGCAAAAGCCCTGCATGGGCCGCCGGCAAGTTGACTCCGAAAGGAGGCAATTTTCCCCAAGAAGCCAAACTCAAGAGCCCACTTGGCAGGTGTCATTTTGTAGGGCGCGTTTGGGCCTCCGATGGCAGCCAGGTTTGGAGGAGGGGGCAGCTTTGGTCTGGGAGAAATCCTCGTCCTTATGGAATTTTTGTAGGCAAAACCCCTGCATGAGCCGCAGGCAAGTTGATTCCGAAAGGAGGCACTTTTCCCCAGAAAGCCAAACTCAAGAGCCCACTTGGCAGATGTCATTTTGTAGGGCGCGTTTGGGCCTCCGATGGCAGCCAGGTTTGGAGGAGGGGGCAGCTTTGGTCTGGGAGGAATCCTCGTCCTTATGGAATTTTTGTAGCAAAAGCCCGGGAAGGGACGCAGGCAAGTTGGTTTTGAAAGGAGTCACTTTTCCCCAAGAAGCCAAACTCAAGAGCCCACTTGGCAGGTGTCATTTTCTAGGGCGCGTTTGGGCCTCCGATGGCAGCCAGGTTTGGAGGAGGGGGCAGCTTTGGTCTGGGAGAAATCCTCGTCCTTATGGAATTTTTGTAGTCTAAAGCCCAGCACGGGCCGCAGGCTAGTTAGGCAAGTTGGCTTTGAAAGGAGGCACTTTTCCGCAAGAAGCCAAACTCAAGAGCCCACTTGGCAGATGTCATTTTGTAGGGCGCGTTTGGGCCTCCGATGGCAGCCAGGTTTGGAGGAGGGGGCAGCTTTGGTCTGGGAGAAATCCTCGTCCTTATGGAATTTTTGGAGGCAAAAGCCCAGGAAGGGCCACAGGCAAGTTGGCTTTGAAAGGAGGCACTTCCACCCAAGAAGCCAAACTCAAGAGCCCACTTGGCAGGTGTCATTTTGTAGGGCACGTTTGGGCCTCCGATGGCAGCCAGGTTTGGAGGAGGGGGCAGCTTTGGTCTGGGAGAAATCCTCGTCCTTCTGGAATTTTTGTAGGCAAAAGCCCTGCATGGGCCGCAGGCAAGTTGACTCCGAAAGGAGGCACTTTTCCCCAGGAAGCCAAACTCAAGAACCCTCAATGCAGGTGTCATTTGGTGGGGCGCGTTTGGGCCTCCGATGGCAGCCAGGTTTGGAGGAGGGGGCAGCTTTGGTCTGGGAGAAATCCTCGTCCTTATGGAATTTTTGTAGGCAAAAGCCCAGGACGGGCCGCAGGCAAGTTGGCTTTGAAAGGAGGTACTTCCACACAAGAAGCCAAACTCAAGAGCCCACTTGGCAGATGTCATTTTGTAGGGCACGTTTCGGCCTCCGATGGCAACCAGGTTTGGAGGAGGGGGCAGCTTTGGTCTGGGAGAAATCCTCGTCCTTATGGAATTTTTGGAGGCAAAAGCCCTGCATGGGCCGCAGGCAAGTTGACTCCGAAAGGAGGCACATTTCCCCAGAAAGCCAAACTCAAGAGCCCACTTGGCAGATGTCATTTTGTAGGGCGCGTTTGGGCCTCCGATGGCAGCCAGGTTTGGAGGAGGGGGCAGCTTTGGTCTGGGAGGAATCCTCGTCCTTATGGAATTTTTGTAGCAAAAGCCCGGGACGGGACGCAGGCAAGTTGGTTTTGAAAGGAGTCACTTTTCCCCAAGAAGCCAAACTCAAGAGCCCACTTGGCAGGTGTCATTTTGTAGGGCGCGTTTGGGCCTCCGATGGCAGCCAGGTTTGGAGGAGGGGGCAGCTTTGGTCTGGGAGAAATCCTCGTCCTTATGGAATTTTTGTAGGCAAAAACCCCGCATGGGCCGCAGGCAAGTTAGGCAAGTTGCTTTGAAAGGAGGCACTTTTCCCCAAGAAGCCAAACTCAAGAACCCACAATGCAGATGTCATTTTGTAGGGCGCGTTTGGGCCTCCGATGGCAGCCAGGTTTGGAGGAGGGGGCAGCTTTGGTCTGGGAGAAATCCTCGTCCTTCTGGAATTTTTGTAGCAAAAGCCCGGGACGGGACACAGGCAAGTTGGTTTTGAAAGGAGTCACTTTTCCCCAAGAAGCCAAACTCAAGAGCCCACTTGGCAGGTGTCATTTTGTAGGGCACGTTTGGGCCTCCGATGGCAGCCAGGTTTGGAGGAGGGGGCAGCTTTGGCCTGGGAGAAATCCTCGTCCTTCTGGAATTTTTGGAGGCAAAAGCCCAGGACGGGCCGCAGGCAAGTTAGGCAAGTTGGCTCCGAAAGGAGGCACTTTTCCCCAAGAAGCCAAACTCAAGAACCCTCAATGCAGATGTCATTTTGTGGGGCGCGTTTGGGCCTCCGATGGCAGCCAGGTTTGGAGGAGGGGGCAGCTTTGGTCTGGGAGAAATCCTCGTCCTTATGGAATTTTTGTAGTCAAAAGCCCAGCACGGGCCGCAGGCTAGTTAGGCAAGTTGGCTTTGAAAGGAAGCACTTTTCCGCAAGAAGCCAAACTCAAGAGCCCACTTGGCAAATGTCATTTTGTAGGGCGCGTTTGGGCCTCCGATGGCAGCCAGGTTTGGAGGAGGGGGCAGCTTTGGTCTGGGAGAAATCCTCGTCCTTATGGAATTTTTGTAGGCAAAAGCCCAGGACGGGCCGCAGGCAAGTTGGCTTTGAAAGGAGGTACTTCCACACAAGAAGCCAAACTCAAGAGCCCACTTGGCAGGTCTCATTTTGTAGGGCACGTTTGGGCCTCCAATGGCAGCCAGGTTTGGAGGAGGGGGCAGCTTTGGTCTGGGAGAAATCCTCGTCCTTATGGAATTTTTGGAGGCAAAAGCCCTGCATGGGCGGCAGGCAAGTTGACTCCGAAAGGAGGCACTTTTCCCCAGGAAGCCAAACTCAAGAACCCTCAATGCAGGTGTCATTTTGTGGGGCGCGTTTGGGCCTCCGATGGCAGCCAGGTTTGGAGGAGGGGGCAGCTTTGGTCTGGGAGAAATCCTCGTCCTTCTGGAATTTTTGGAGGCAAAAGCCCAGGACGGGCCGCAGGCAAGTTAGGCAATTTGGCTCCGAAAGGAGGCACTTTTCCCCAAGAAGCCAAACTCAAGAGCCCACTTGGCAGATGTCATTTTGTAGGGCGCGTTTGGGCCTCTGATGGCAGCCAGGTTTGGAGGAGGGGGCAGCTTTGGTCTGGGAGAAATCCTCGTCCTTATGGAATTTTTGTAGCAAAAGCCCGGGACGGGACGCAGGCAAGTTGGTTTTGAAAGGAGTCACTTTTCCCCAAGAAGCCAAACTCAAGAGCCCACTTGGCAGGTGTCATTTTGTAGGGCGCGTTTGGGCCTCCGATGGCAGCCAGGTTTGGAGGAGGGGGCAGCTTTGGTCTGGGAGAAATCCTCGTACTTATGGAATTTTTGTAGGCAAAAACCCCGCATGGGCCGCAGGCAAGTTAGGCAAGTTGCTTTGAAAGGAGGCACTTTTCCCCAAGAAGCCAAACTCAAGAACCCACAATGCAGATGTCATTTTGTAGGGCGCGTTTGGGCCTCCGATGGCAGCCAGGTTTGGAGGAGGGGGCAGCTTTGGTCTGGGAGAAATCCTCGTCCTTCTGGAATTTTTGTAGCAAAAGCCCGGGACGGGACACAGGCAAGTTGGTTTTGAAAGGAGTCACTTTTCCCCAAGAAGCCAAACTCAAGAGCCCACTTGGCAGGTGTCATTTTGTAGGGCACGTTTGGGCCTCCAATGGCAGCCAGGTTTGGAGGAGGGGGCAGCTTTGGCCTGGGAGAAATCCTCGTCCTTCTGGAATTTTTGGAGGCAAAAGCCCAGGACGGGCCGCAGGCAAGTTAGGCAAGTTGGCTCCGAAAGGAGGCACTTTTCCCCAAGAAGCCAAACTCAAGAACCCTCAATGCAGATGTCATTTTGTGGGGCGCGTTTGGGCCTCCGATGGCAGCCAGGTTTGGAGGAGGGGGCAGCTTTGGTCTGGGAGAAATCCTCGTCCTTATGGAATTTTTGTAGTCAAAAGCCCAGCACGGGCCGCAGGCTAGTTAGGCAAGTTGGCTTTGAAAGGAAGCACTTTTCCGCAAGAAGCCAAACTCAAGAGCCCACTTGGCAAATGTCATTTTGTAGGGCGCGTTTGGGCCTCCGATGGCAGCCAGGTTTGGAGGAGGGGGCAGCTTTGGTCTGGGAGAAATCCTCGTCCTTATGGAATTTTTGTAGGCAAAAGCCCAGGACGGGCCGCAGGCAAGTTGGCTTTGAAAGGAGGTACTTCCACACAAGAAGCCAAACTCAAGAGCCCACTTGGCAGGTCTCATTTTGTAGGGCACGTTTGGGCCTCCAATGGCAGCCAGGTTTGGAGGAGGGGGCAGCTTTGGTCTGGGAGAAATCCTCGTCCTTATGGAATTTTTGGAGGCAAAAGCCCTGCATGGGCGGCAGGCAAGTTGACTCCGAAAGGAGGCACTTTTCCCCAGGAAGCCAAACTCAAGAACCCTCAATGCAGGTGTCATTTTGTGGGGCGCGTTTGGGCCTCCGATGGCAGCCAGGTTTGGAGGAGGGGGCAGCTTTGGTCTGGGAGAAATCCTCGTCCTTCTGGAATTTTTGTACTCAAAAGCCCAGCACGGGCCGCAGGCAAGTTAGGCAAGTTGACTCCGAAAGGAGTCACTTTTCCCCAAGAAGCCAAACTCAAGAGCCCACTTGGCAGATGTCATTTTGTAGGGCGCGTTTGGGCCTCCGATGGCAGCCAGGTTTGGAGGAGGGGGCAGCTTTGGTCTGGGAGAAATCCTCGTCCTTATGGAATTTTTGGAGGCAAAAGCCCAGGAAGGGCCACAGGCAAGTTGGCTTTGAAAGGAGGCACTTCCACCCAAGAAGCCAAACTCAAGAGCCCACTTGGCAGGTGTCATTTTGTAGGGCACGTTTGGGCCTCCGATGGCAGCCAGGTTTGGAGGAGGGGGCAGCTTTGGTCTGGGAGAAATCCTCGTCCTTCTGGAATTTTTGTAGGCAAAAGCCCTGCATGGGCCGCAGGCAAGTTGACTCCGAAAGGAGGCACTTTTCCCCAGGAAGCCAAACTCAAGAACCCTCAATGCAGGTGTCATTTGGTGGGGCGCGTTTGGGCCTCCGATGGCAGCCAGGTTTGGAGGAGGGGGCAGCTTTGGTCTGGGAGAAATCCTCGTCCTTATGGAATTTTTGTAGGCAAAAGCCCAGGACGGGCCGCAGGCAAGTTGGCTTTGAAAGGAGGTACTTCCACACAAGAAGCCAAACTCAAGAGCCCACTTGGCAGATGTCATTTTGTAGGGCACGTTTCGGCCTCCGATGGCAACCAGGTTTGGAGGAGGGGGCAGCTTTGGTCTGGGAGAAATCCTCGTCCTTATGGAATTTTTGGAGGCAAAAGCCCTGCATGGGCCGCAGGCAAGTTGACTCCGAAAGGAGGCACATTTCCCCAGAAAGCCAAACTCAAGAGCCCACTTGGCAGATGTCATTTTGTAGGGCGCGTTTGGGCCTCCGATGGCAGCCAGGTTTGGAGGAGGGGGCAGCTTTGGTCTGGGAGGAATCCTCGTCCTTATGGAATTTTTGTAGCAAAAGCCCGGGACGGGACGCAGGCAAGTTGGTTTTGAAAGGAGTCACTTTTCCCCAAGAAGCCAAACTCAAGAGCCCACTTGGCAGGTGTCATTTTGTAGGGCGCGTTTGGGCCTCCGATGGCAGCCAGGTTTGGAGGAGGGGGCAGCTTTGGTCTGGGAGAAATCCTCGTCCTTATGGAATTTTTGTAGGCAAAAACCCCGCATGGGCCGCAGGCAAGTTAGGCAAGTTGCTTTGAAAGGAGGCACTTTTCCCCAAGAAGCCAAACTCAAGAACCCACAATGCAGATGTCATTTTGTAGGGCGCGTTTGGGCCTCCGATGGCAGCCAGGTTTGGAGGAGGGGGCAGCTTTGGTCTGGGAGAAATCCTCGTCCTTCTGGAATTTTTGTAGCAAAAGCCCGGGACGGGACACAGGCAAGTTGGTTTTGAAAGGAGTCACTTTTCCCCAAGAAGCCAAACTCAAGAGCCCACTTGGCAGGTGTCATTTTGTAGGGCACGTTTGGGCCTCCGATGGCAGCCAGGTTTGGAGGAGGGGGCAGCTTTGGCCTGGGAGAAATCCTCGTCCTTCTGGAATTTTTGGAGGCAAAAGCCCAGGACGGGCCGCAGGCAAGTTAGGCAAGTTGGCTCCGAAAGGAGGCACTTTTCCCCAAGAAGCCAAACTCAAGAACCCTCAATGCAGATGTCATTTTGTGGGGCGCGTTTGGGCCTCCGATGGCAGCCAGGTTTGGAGGAGGGGGCAGCTTTGGTCTGGGAGAAATCCTCGTCCTTATGGAATTTTTGTAGTCAAAAGCCCAGCACGGGCCGCAGGCTAGTTAGGCAAGTTGGCTTTGAAAGGAAGCACTTTTCCGCAAGAAGCCAAACTCAAGAGCCCACTTGGCAAATGTCATTTTGTAGGGCGCGTTTGGGCCTCCGATGGCAGCCAGGTTTGGAGGAGGGGGCAGCTTTGGTCTGGGAGAAATCCTCGTCCTTATGGAATTTTTGTAGGCAAAAGCCCAGGACGGGCCGCAGGCAAGTTGGCTTTGAAAGGAGGTACTTCCACACAAGAAGCCAAACTCAAGAGCCCACTTGGCAGGTCTCATTTTGTAGGGCACGTTTGGGCCTCCAATGGCAGCCAGGTTTGGAGGAGGGGGCAGCTTTGGTCTGGGAGAAATCCTCGTCCTTATGGAATTTTTGGAGGCAAAAGCCCTGCATGGGCGGCAGGCAAGTTGACTCCGAAAGGAGGCACTTTTCCCCAGGAAGCCAAACTCAAGAACCCTCAATGCAGGTGTCATTTTGTGGGGCGCGTTTGGGCCTCCGATGGCAGCCAGGTTTGGAGGAGGGGGCAGCTTTGGTCTGGGAGAAATCCTCGTCCTTCTGGAATTTTTGGAGGCAAAAGCCCAGGACGGGCCGCAGGCAAGTTAGGCAATTTGGCTCCGAAAGGAGGCACTTTTCCCCAAGAAGCCAAACTCAAGAGCCCACTTGGCAGATGTCATTTTGTAGGGCGCGTTTGGGCCTCTGATGGCAGCCAGGTTTGGAGGAGGGGGCAGCTTTGGTCTGGGAGAAATCCTCGTCCTTATGGAATTTTTGTAGCAAAAGCCCGGGACGGGACGCAGGCAAGTTGGTTTTGAAAGGAGTCACTTTTCCCCAAGAAGCCAAACTCAAGAGCCCACTTGGCAGGTGTCATTTTGTAGGGCGCGTTTGGGCCTCCGATGGCAGCCAGGTTTGGAGGAGGGGGCAGCTTTGGTCTGGGAGAAATCCTCGTACTTATGGAATTTTTGTAGGCAAAAACCCCGCATGGGCCGCAGGCAAGTTAGGCAAGTTGCTTTGAAAGGAGGCACTTTTCCCCAAGAAGCCAAACTCAAGAACCCACAATGCAGATGTCATTTTGTAGGGCGCGTTTGGGCCTCCGATGGCAGCCAGGTTTGGAGGAGGGGGCAGCTTTGGTCTGGGAGAAATCCTCGTCCTTCTGGAATTTTTGTAGCAAAAGCCCGGGACGGGACACAGGCAAGTTGGTTTTGAAAGGAGTCACTTTTCCCCAAGAAGCCAAACTCAAGAGCCCACTTGGCAGGTGTCATTTTGTAGGGCACGTTTGGGCCTCCAATGGCAGCCAGGTTTGGAGGAGGGGGCAGCTTTGGCCTGGGAGAAATCCTCGTCCTTCTGGAATTTTTGGAGGCAAAAGCCCAGGACGGGCCGCAGGCAAGTTAGGCAAGTTGGCTCCGAAAGGAGGCACTTTTCCCCAAGAAGCCAAACTCAAGAACCCTCAATGCAGATGTCATTTTGTGGGGCGCGTTTGGGCCTCCGATGGCAGCCAGGTTTGGAGGAGGGGGCAGCTTTGGTCTGGGAGAAATCCTCGTCCTTATGGAATTTTTGTAGTCAAAAGCCCAGCACGGGCCGCAGGCTAGTTAGGCAAGTTGGCTTTGAAAGGAAGCACTTTTCCGCAAGAAGCCAAACTCAAGAGCCCACTTGGCAAATGTCATTTTGTAGGGCGCGTTTGGGCCTCCGATGGCAGCCAGGTTTGGAGGAGGGGGCAGCTTTGGTCTGGGAGAAATCCTCGTCCTTATGGAATTTTTGTAGGCAAAAGCCCAGGACGGGCCGCAGGCAAGTTGGCTTTGAAAGGAGGTACTTCCACACAAGAAGCCAAACTCAAGAGCCCACTTGGCAGGTCTCATTTTGTAGGGCACGTTTGGGCCTCCAATGGCAGCCAGGTTTGGAGGAGGGGGCAGCTTTGGTCTGGGAGAAATCCTCGTCCTTATGGAATTTTTGGAGGCAAAAGCCCTGCATGGGCGGCAGGCAAGTTGACTCCGAAAGGAGGCACTTTTCCCCAGGAAGCCAAACTCAAGAACCCTCAATGCAGGTGTCATTTTGTGGGGCGCGTTTGGGCCTCCGATGGCAGCCAGGTTTGGAGGAGGGGGCAGCTTTGGTCTGGGAGAAATCCTCGTCCTTCTGGAATTTTTGGAGGCAAAAGCCCAGGACGGGCCGCAGGCAAGTTAGGCAATTTGGCTCCGAAAGGAGGCACTTTTCCCCAAGAAGCCAAACTCAAGAGCCCACTTGGCAGATGTCATTTTGTAGGGCGCGTTTGGGCCTCTGATGGCAGCCAGGTTTGGAGGAGGGGGCAGCTTTGGTCTGGGAGAAATCCTCGTCCTTATGGAATTTTTGTAGCAAAAGCCCGGGACGGGACGCAGGCAAGTTGGTTTTGAAAGGAGTCACTTTTCCCCAAGAAGCCAAACTCAAGAGCCCACTTGGCAGGTGTCATTTTGTAGGGCGCGTTTGGGCCTCCGATGGCAGCCAGGTTTGGAGGAGGGGGCAGCTTTGGTCTGGGAGAAATCCTCGTCCTTATGGAATTTTTGTAGGCAAAAACCCCGCATGGGCCGCAGGCAAGTTAGGCAAGTTGCTTTGAAAGGAGGCACTTTTCCCCAAGAAGCCAAACTCAAGAACCCACAATGCAGATGTCATTTTGTAGGGCGCGTTTGGGCCTCCGATGGCAGCCAGGTTTGGAGGAGGGGGCAGCTTTGGCCTGGGAGAAATCCTCGTCCTTCTGGAATTTTTGGAGGCAAAAGCCCAGGACGGGCCGCAGGCAAGTTAGGCAAGTTGGCTCCGAAAGGAGGCACTTTTCCCCAAGAAGCCAAACTCAAGAACCCTCAATGCAGATGTCATTTTGTGGGGCGCGTTTGGGCCTCCGATGGCAGCCAGGTTTGGAGGAGGGGGCAGCTTTGGTCTGGGAGAAATCCTCGTCCTTATGGAATTTTTGTAGTCAAAAGCCCTGCACGGGCCGCAGGCTAGTTAGGCAAGTTGGCTTTGAAAGGAGGCACTTTTCCGCAAGAAGCCAAACTCAAGAGCCCACTTGGCAAATGTCATTTTGTAGGGCGCGTTTGGGCCTCCGATGGCAGCCAGGTTTGGAGGAGGGGGCAGCTTTGGTCTGGGAGAAATCCTCGTCCTTATGGAATTTTTGGAGGCAAAAGCCCAGGACGGGCCGCAGGCAAGTTGGCTTTGAAAGGAGGTACTTCCACACAAGAAGCCAAACTCAAGAGCCCACTTGGCAGGTCTCATTTTGTAGGGCACGTTTGGGCCTCCAATGGCAGCCAGGTTTGGAGGAGGGGGCAGCTTTGGTCTGGGAGAAATCCTCGTCCTTATGGAATTTTTGGAGGCAAAAGCCCTGCATGGGCGGCAGGCAAGTTGACTCCGAAAGGAGGCACTTTTCCCCAGGAAGCCAAACTCAAGAACCCTCAATGCAGGTGTCATTTTGTGGGGCGCGTTTGGGCCTCCGATGGCAGCCAGGTTTGGAGGAGGGGGCAGCTTTGGTCTGGGAGAAATCCTCGTCCTTATGGAATTTTTGGAGGCAAAAGCCCAGGACGGGCCGCAGGCAAGTTAGGCAATTTGGCTCCGAAAGGAGGCACTTTTCCCCAAGAAGCCAAACTCAAGAGCCCACTTGGCAGATGTCATTTTGTAGGGCGCGTTTGGGCCTCTGATGGCAGCCAGGTTTGGAGGAGGGGGCAGCTTTGGTCTGGGAGAAATCCTCGTCCTTATGGAATTTTTGTAGGCAAAAGCCCAGCACAGGCCGCAGGCTAGTTAGGCAAGTTGGCTCCGAAAGGAGGCACTTTTCCCCAAGAAGCCAAACTCAAGAGCCCACTTGGCAGGTGTCATTTTGTAGGGCGCGTTTGGGCCTCCGATGGCAGCCAGGTTTGGAGGAGGGGGCAGCTTTGGTCTGGGAGAAATCCTCGTCCTTATGGAATTTTTGGAGGCAAAAGCCCTGCATGGGCCGCCGGCAAGTTGACTCCGAAAGGAGGCACTTTTCCCCAAGAAGCCAAACTCAAGAGCCCGCTTGGCAGATGTCATTTTGTAGGGCGCGTTTGGGCCTCCGATGGCAGCCAGGTTTGGAGGAGGGGGCAGCTTTGGTCTGGGAGGAATCCTCGTCCTTATGGAATTTTTGTAGGCAAAAGCCCTGCATGGGCCGCCGGCAAGTTGACTCCGAAAGGAGGCAATTTTCCCCAAGAAGCCAAACTCAAGAGCCCACTTGGCAGGTGTCATTTTGTAGGGCGCGTTTGGGCCTCCGATGGCAGCCAGGTTTGGAGGAGGGGGCAGCTTTGGTCTGGGAGAAATCCTCGTCCTTATGGAATTTTTGTAGGCAAAACCCCTGCATGAGCCGCAGGCAAGTTGATTCCGAAAGGAGGCACTTTTCCCCAAGAAGCCAAACTCAAGAGTCCACTTGGCAGATGTCATTTTGTAGGGCGCGTTTGGGCCTCCGATGGCAGCCAGGTTTGGAGGAGGGGGCAGCTTTGGTCTGGGAGGAATCCTCGTCCTTATGGAATTATTGTAGCAAAAGCCCGGGACGGGACGCAGGCAAGTTGGTTTTGAAAGGAGTCACTTTTCCCCAAGAATCCAAACTCAAGAGCCCACTTGGCAGGTGTCATTTTCTAGGGCGCGTTTGGGCCTCCGATGTCAGCCAGGTTTGGAGGAGGGGGCAGCTTTGGTCTGGGAGAAATCCTCGTCCTTATGGAATTTTTGTAGTCTAAAGCCCAGCACGGGCCGCAGGCTAGTTAGGCAAGTTGGCTTTGAAAGGAGGCACTTTTCCGCAAGAAGCCAAACTCAAGAGCCCACTTGGCAGATGTCATTTTGTAGGGCGCGTTTGGGCCTCCGATGGCAGCCAGGTTTGGAGGAGGGGGCAGCTTTGGTCTGGGAGAAATCCTCGTCCTTATGGAATTTTTGGAGGCAAAAGCCCAGGACGGGCCGCAGGCAAGTCGGCTTTGAAAGGAGGCACTTCCACCCAAGAAGCCAAACTCAAGAGCCCACTTGGCAGGTGTCATTTTGTAGGGCGCGTTTGGGCCTCCGATGGCAGCCAGGTTTGGAGGAGGGGGCAGCTTTGGTCTGGGAGAAATCCTCGTCCTTCTGGAATTTTTGTAGGCAAAAGCCCTGCATGGGCCGCAGGCAAGTTGACTCCGAAAGGAGGCACTTTTCCCCAGGAAGCCAAACTCAAGAACCCTCAATGCAGGTGTCATTTGGTGGGGCGCGTTTGGGCCTCCGATGGCAGCCAGGTTTGGAGGAGGGGGCAGCTTTGGTCTGGGAGAAATCCTCGTCCTTATGGAATTTTTGTAGGCAAAAGCCCAGGACGGGCCGCAGGCAAGTTGGCTTTGAAAGGAGGTACTTCGACACAAGAAGCCAAACTCAAGAGCCCACTTGGCAGATGTCATTTTGTAGGGCGCGTTTGGGCCTCCGATGGCAGCCAGGTTTGGAGGAGGGGGCAGCTTTGGTCTGGGAGAAATCCTCGTCCTTATGGAATTTTTGGAGGCAAAAGCCCTGCATGGGCCGCAGGCAAGTTGACTCCGAAAGGAGGCACATTTCCCCAGAAAGCCAAACTCAAGAGCCCACTTGGCAGATGTCATTTTGTAGGGCGCGTTTGGGCCTCCGATGGCAGCCAGGTTTGGAGGAGGGGGCAGCTTTGGTCTGGGAGGAATCCTCGTCCTTATGGAATTTTTGTAGCAAAAGCCCAGCACGGGCCGCAGGCAAGTTGGTTTTGAAAGGAGTCACTTTTCCCCAAGAAGCCAAACTCAAGAGCCCACTTGGCAGATGTCATTTTGTAGGGCGCGTTTGGGCCTCCGATGGCAGCCAGGTTAGGAGGAGGGGGCAGCTTTGGTCTGGGAGAAATCCTCGTCCTTATGGAATTTTTGTAGGCAAAAACCCCGCATGGGCCGCAGGCAAGTTAGGCAAGTTGCTTTGAAAGGAGGCACTTTTCCCCAAGAAGCCAAACTCAAGAGCCCACTTGGCAGGTGTCATTTTGTAGGGCGCGTTTGGGCCTCCGATGGCAGCCAGGTTTGGAGGAGGGGGCAGCTTTGGTCTGGGAGAAATCCTCGTCCTTCTGGAATTTTTGTAGGCAAAACCCCTGCATGAGCCGCAGGCAAGTTGATTCCGAAAGGAGGCACTTTTCCCCAGAAAGCCAAACTCAAGAGTCCACTTGGCAGATGTCATTTTGTAGGGCGCGTTTGGGCCTCCGATGGCAGCCAGGTTTGGAGGAGGGGGCAGCTTTGGTCTGGGAGGAATCCTCGTCCTTATGGAATTTTTGTAGCAAAAGCCCGGGACGGGACGCAGGCAAGTTGGTTTTGAAAGGAGTCACTTTTCCCCAAGAAGCCAAACTCAAGAGCCCACTTGGCAGGTGTCATTTTGTAGGGCGCGTTTGGGCCTCCGATGTCAGCCAGGTTTGGAGGAGGGGGCAGCTTTGGTCTGGGAGAAATCCTCGTCCTTATGGAATTTTTGTAGTCTAAAGCCCAGCACGGGCCGCAGGCTAGTTAGGCAAGTTGGCTTTGAAAGGAGGCACTTTTCCGCAAGAAGCCAAACTCAAGAGCCCACTTGGCAGATGTCATTTTGTAGGGCGCGTTTGGGCCTCCGATGGCAGCCAGGTTTGGAGGAGGGGGCAGCTTTGGTCTGGGAGAAATCCTCGTCCTTATGGAATTTTTGGAGGCAAAAGCCCAGGAAGGGCCGCAGGCAAGTCGGCTTTGAAAGGAGGCACTTCCACCCAAGAAGCCAAACTCAAGAGCCCACTTGGCAGGTGTCATTTTGTAGGGCACGTTTGGGCCTCCGATGGCAGCCAGGTTTGGAGGAGGGGGCAGCTTTGGTCTGGGAGAAATCCTCGTCCTTCTGGAATTTTTGTAGGCAAAAGCCCTGCATGGGCCGCAGGCAAGTTGACTCCGAAAGGAGGCACTTTTCCCCAGGAAGCCAAACTCAAGAACCCTCAATGCAGGTGTCATTTGGTGGGGCGCGTTTGGGCCTCCGATGGCAGCCAGGTTTGGAGGAGGGGGCAGCTTTGGTCTGGGAGAAATCCTCGTCCTTATGGAATTTTTGGAGGCAAAAGCCCTGCATGGGCCGCCGGCAAGTTGGCTTTGAAAGGAGGTACTTCCACACAAGAAGCCAAACTCAAGAGCCCACTTGGCAGATGTCATTTTGTAGGGCACGTTTCGGCCTCCGATGGCAACCAGGTTTGGAGGAGGGGGCAGCTTTGGTCTGGGAGAAATCCTCGTCCTTATGGAATTTTTGGAGGCAAAAGCCCTGCATGGGCCGCAGGCAAGTTGACTCCGAAAGGAGGCACATTTCCCCAGAAAGCCAAACTCAAGAGCCCACTTGGCAGATGTCATTTTGTAGGGCGCGTTTGGGCCTCCGATGGCAGCCAGGTTTGGAGGAGGGGGCAGCTTTGGTCTGGGAGGAATCCTCGTCCTTATGGAATTTTTGTAGCAAAAGCCCAGCACGGGCCGCAGGCAAGTTGGTTTTGAAAGGAGTCACTTTTCCCCAAGAAGCCAAACTCAAGAGCCCACTTGGCAGGTGTCATTTTGTAGGGCGCGTTTGGGCCTCCGATGGCAGCCAGGTTAGGAGGAGGGGGCAGCTTTGGTCTGGGAGAAATCCTCGTCCTTATGGAATTTTTGTAGGCAAAAACCCCGCATGGGCCGCAGGCAAGTTAGGCAAGTTGCTTTGAAAGGAGGCACTTTTCCCCAAGAAGCCAAACTCAAGAACCCACAATGCAGATGTTATTTTGTAGGGCGCGTTTGGGCCTCCGATGGCAGCCAGGTTTGGAGGAGGGGGCAGCTTTGGTCTGGGAGAAATCCTCGTCCTTCTGGAATTTTTGTAGCAAAAGCCCGGGACGGGACACAGGCAAGTTGGTTTTGAAAGGAGTCACTTTTCCCCAAGAAGCCAAACTCAAGAGCCCACTTGGCAGGTGTCATTTTGTAGGGCACGTTTGGGCCTCCGATGGCAGCCAGGTTTGGAGGAGGGGGCAGCTTTGGCCTGGGAGAAATCCTCGTCCTTCTGGAATTTTTGGAGGCAAAAGCCCAGGACGGGCCGCAGGCAAGTTAGGCAAGTTGGCTCCGAAAGGAGGCACTTTTCCCCAAGAAGCCAAACTCAAGAACCCTCAATGCATATGTCATTTTGTGGGGCGCGTTTGGGCCTCCGATGGCAGCCAGGTTTGGAGGAGGGGGCAGCTTTGGTCTGGGAGAAATCCTCGTCCTTATGGAATTTTTGTAGGCAAAAGCCCAGCACGGGCCGCAGGCTAGTTAGGCAAGTTGGCTTTGAAAGGAGGCACTTTTCCCCAAGAAGCCAAACTCAAGAGCCCACTTGGCAAATGTCATTTTGTAGGGCGCGTTTGGGCCTCCGATGGCAGCCAGGTTTGGAGGAGGGGGCAGCTTTGGTCTGGGAGAAATCCTCGTCCTTATGGAATTTTTGTAGTCAAAAGCCCAGGACGGGCCGCAGGCAAGTTGGCTTTGAAAGGAGGCACTTCCACCCAAGAAGCCAAACTCAAGAGCCCACTTGGCAGGTGTCATTTTGTAGGGCACGTTTGGGCCTCCGATGGCAGCCAGGTTTGGAGGAGGGGGCAGCTTTGGTCTGGGAGAAATCCTCGTCCTTCTGGAATTTTTGTAGGCAAAAGCCCTGCATGGGCCGCAGGCAAGTTGACTCCGAAAGGAGGCACTTTTCCCCAGGAAGCCAAACTTAAGAACCCTCCATGAAGGTGTCATTTGGTGGGGCGCGTTTGGGCCTCCGATGGCAGCCAGGTTTGGAGGAGGGGGCAGCTTTGGTCTGGGAGAAATCCTCGTCCTTCTGGAATTTTTGGAGGCAAAAGCCCAGGACGGGCCGCAGGCTAGTTAGGCAAGTTGGCTTTGAAAGGAGGCACTTCCACCCAAGAAGCCAAACTCAAGAGCCCACTTGGCAGGTGTCATTTTGTAGGGCGCGTTTGGGCCTCCGATGGCAGCCAGGTTTGGAGGAGGGGGCAGCTTTGGTCTGGGAGAAATCCTCGTCCTTATGGAATTTTTGGAGGCAAAAGCCCTGCATGGGCCGCCGGGAAGTTGACTCCGAAAGGAGGCACTTTTCACCAAGAAGCCAAACTCAAGAGCCCGCTTGGCAGATGTCATTTTGTAGGGCGCGTTTGGGCCTCCGATGGCAGCCAGGTTTGGAGGAGGGGGCAGCTTTGGTCTGGGAGGAATCCTCGTCCTTATGGAATTTTTGTAGCAAAAGCTCAGGACGGGACGCAGGCAAGTTGGTTTTGAAAGGAGTAACTTTGCCCCAAGATGCCAAACTCAAGAGCCCACTTGGCAGATGTCATTTTGTAGGGCGCGTTTGGGCCTCCGATGGCAGCCAGGTTTGGAGGAGGGGGCAGCTTTGGTCTGGGAGAAATCCTCGTCCTTATGGAATTTTTGTAGGCAAAAGCCCAGGACGGGCCGCAGGTAAGTTAGGCAAGTTGGCTTTGAAAGGAGGCACTTTTCCCCAAGAAGCCAAACTCAAGAGCCCACTTGGCAGGTGTCATTTTGTAGGGCGCGTTTGGGCCTCCGATGGCAGCCAGGTTTGGAGGAGGGGGCAGCTTTGGTCTGGGAGAAATCCTCGTCCTTCTGGAATTTTTGTACTCAAAAGCCAAGGACGGGCCGCAGGCAAGTTAGGCAAGTTGGCTCCGAAAGGAGGCACTTTTCCCCAAGAAGCCAAACTCAAGAACCCACAATGCAGATGTCATTTTGTAGGGCGCGTTTGGGCCTCCGATGGCAGCCAGGTTTGGAGGAGGGGGCAGCTTTGTTCTGGGAGAAATCCTCGTCCTTATGGAATTTTTGTAGGCAAAAGCCCTGCATGGGCCGCCGGCAAGTTGACTCCGAAAGGAGGCAATCTTCCCGAAGAAGCCAAACTCAAGAGCCCACTTGGCAGGTGTCATTTTGTAGGGCGCGTTTGGGCCTCCGATGGCAGCCAGGTTTGGAGGAGGGGGCAGCTTTGGTCTGGGAGAAATCCTCGTCCTTATGGAATTTTTGTAGGCAAAACCCCTGCATGAGCCGCAGGCAAGTTGACTCCGAAAGGAGGCACTTTTCCCCAGAAAGCCAAACTCAAGAGCCCACTTGGCAGATGTCATTTTCTAGGGCGCGTTTGGGCCTCCGATGGCAGCCAGGTTTGGAGGAGGGGGCAGCTTTGGTCTGGGAGGAATCCTCGTCCTTATGGAATTTTTGTAGCAAAAGCCCAGGACGGGACGCAGGCAAGTTGGTTTTGAAAGGAGTCACTTTTCCCCAAGAAGCCAAACTCAAGAGCCGACTTGGCAGGTGTCATTTTGTAGGGCGCGTTTGGGCCTCCGATGGCAGCCAGGTTTGGAGGAGGGGGCAGCTTTGGTCTGGGAGAAATCCTCGTCCTTATGGAATTTTTGTAGTCAAAAACCCCACATGGGCCGCAGGCAAGTTAGGCAAGTTGACTCCGAAAGGAGGCACTTTTCCCCAAGAAGCCAAACTCAAGAACCCTCAATGCAGATGTCATTTTGTGGGGCGCGTTTGAGCCTCCGATGGCAGCCAGGTTTGGAGGAGGGGGCAGCTTTGGTCTGGGAGAAATCCTCGTCCTTATGGAATTTTTGTAGTCTAAAGCCCAGCACGGGCCGCAGGCTAGTTAGGCAAGTTGGCTTTGAAAGGAGGCACTTTTCCGCAAGAAGCCAAACTCAAGAGCCCACTTGGCAGATGTCATTTTGTAGGGCGCGTTTGGGCCTCCGATGGCAGCCAGGTTTGGAGGAGGGGGCAGCTTTGGTCTGGGAGAAATCCTCGTCCTTCTGGAATTTTTGTAGGCAAAAGCCCTGCATGGGCCGCAGGCAAGTTGACTCCGAAAGGAGGCACTTTTCCCCAGGAAGCCAAACTCAAGAACCCTCAATGCAGGTGTCATTTTGTGGGGCGCGTTTGGGCCTCCGATGGCAGCCAGGTTTGGAGGAGGGGGCAGCTTTGGTCTGGGAGAAATCCTCGTCCTTATGGAATTTTTGTAGGCAAAAGCCCAGGACGGGCCGCAGGCAAGTTGGCTTTGAAAGGAGGTACTTCCACCCAAGAAGCCAAACTCAAGAGCCCACTTGGCATATGTCATTTTGTAGGGCGCGTTTGGGCCTCCGATGGCAGCCAGGTTTGGAGGAGGGGGCAGCTTTGGTCTGGGAGAAATCCTCGTCCTTATGGAATTTTTGTAGGCAAAAACCCCGCATGGGCCGCAGGCAAGTTAGGCAAGTTGCTTTGAAAGGAGGCACTTTCCCCCAAGAAGCCAAACTCAAGAACCCACAATGCAGATGTCATTTTGTAGGGCGCGTTTGGGCCTCCGATGGCAGCCAGGTTTGGAGGAGGGGGCAGCTTTGGTCTGGGAGAAATCCGCGTCCTTCTGGAATTTTTGTAGCAAAAGCCCAGTATGGGCCGCAGGCTAGTTAGGCAAGTTGGCTCCGAAAGGAGGCACTTTTCCCCAAGAAGCCAAACTCAAGAGCCCACTTGGCAGGTGTCATTTTGTAGGGCGCGTTTGGGCCTCCGATGGCAGCCAGGTTTGGAGGAGGGGGCAGCTTTGGTCTGGGAGAAATCCTCGTCCTTATGGAATTTTTGGAGGCAAAAGCCCTGCATGGGCCGCCGGCAAGTTGACTCCGAAAGGAGGCACTTTTCCCCAAGAAGCCAAACTCAAGAGCCCGCTTGGCAGATGTCATTTTGTAGGGCGCGTTTGGGCCTCCGATGGCAGCCAGGTTTGGAGGAGGGGGCAGCTTTGGTCTGGGAGGAATCCTCGTCCTTATGGAATTTTTGTAGGCAAAAGCCCTGCATGGGCCGCCGGCAAGTTGACTCCGAAAGGAGGCAATTTTCCCCAAGAAGCCAAACTCAAGAGCCCACTTGGCAGGTGTCATTTTGTAGGGCGCGTTTGGGCCTCCGATGGCAGCCAGGTTTGGAGGAGGGGGCAGCTTTGGTCTGGGAGAAATCCTCGTCCTTCTGGAATTTTTGTAGGCAAAACCCCTGCATGAGCCGCAGGCAAGTTGATTCCGAAAGGAGGCACTTTTCCCCAGAAAGCCAAACTCAAGAGCCCACTTGGCAGATGTCATTTTGTAGGGCGCGTTTGGGCCTCCGATGGCAGCCAGGTTTGGAGGAGGGGGCAGCTTTGGTCTGGGAGGAATCCTCGTCCTTATGGAATTTTTGTAGGCAAAAGCCCGGGACGGGACGCAGGCTAGTTAGGCAAGTTGGCTTTGAAAGGAGGCACTTTTCCGCAAGAAGCCAAACTCAAGAGCCCACTTGGCAGATGTCATTTTGTAGGGCGCGTTTGGGCCTCCGATGGCAGCCAGGTTTGGAGGAGGGGGCAGCTTTGGTCTGGGAGAAATCCTCGTCCTTATGGAATTTTTGGAGGCAAAAGCCCAGGAAGGGCGGCAGGCAAGTTGGCTTTGAAAGGAGGCACTTCCACCCAAGAAGCCAAACTCAAGAGCCCACTTGGCAGGTGTCATTTTGTAGGGCACGTTTGGGCCTCCGATGGCAGCCAGGTTTGGAGGAGGGGGCAGCTTTGGTCTGGGAGAAATCCTCGTCCTTCTGGAATTTTTGTAGGCAAAAGCCCTGCATGGGCCGCAGGCAAGTTGACTCCGAAAGGAGGCACTTTTCCCCAGGAAGCCAAACTCAAGAACCCTCAATGCAGGTGTCATTTTGTGGGGCGCGTTTGGGCCTCCGATGGCAGCCAGGTTTGGAGGAGGGGGCAGCTTTGGTCTGGGAGAAATCCTCGTCCTTATGGAATTTTTGTAGGCAAAAGCGCTGCATGGGCCGCAGGCAAGTTGGCTTTGAAAGGAGGTACTTCCACACAAGAAGCCAAACTCAAGAGCCCACTTGGCAGATGTCATTTTGTAGGGCACGTTTCGGCCTCCGATGGCAGCCAGGTTTGGAGGAGGGGGCAGCTTTGGTCTGGGAGAAATCCTCGTCCTTATGGAATTTTTGTAGGCAAAAGCCCTGCATGGGCCGCAGGCAAGTTGACTCCGAAAGGAGGCACATTTCCCCAGAAAGCCAAACTCAAGAGCCCACTTGGCAGATGTCATTTTGTAGGGCGCGTTTGGGCCTCCGATGGCAGCCAGGTTTGGAGGAGGGGGCAGCTTTGGTCTGGGAGGAATCCTCGTCCTTATGGAATTTTTGTAGCCAAAGCCCGGGACGGGACGCAGGCAAGTTGGTTTTGAAAGGAGTCACTTTTCCCCAAGAAGCCAAACTCAAGAGCCCACTTGGCAGATGTCATTTTGTAGGGCGCGTTTGGGCCTCCGATGGCAGCCAGGTTTGGAGGAGGGGGCAGCTTTGGTCTGGGAGAAATCCTCGTCCTTCTGGAATTTTTGTAGGCAAAAGCCCTGCATGGGCCGCAGGCAAGTTGACTCCGAAAGGAGGCACTTTTCCCCAGGAAGCCAAACTCAAGAACCCTCAATGCAGGTGTCATTTTGTGGGGCGCGTTTGGGCCTCCGATGGCAGCCAGGTTTGGAGGAGGGGGCAGCTTTGGTCTGGGAGAAATCCTCGTCCTTATGGAATTTTTGGAGGCAAAAGCCCAGGACGGGCCGCAGGCAAGTTAGGCAATTTGGCTCCGAAAGGAGGCACTTTTCCCCAAGAAGCCAAACTCAAGAGCCCACTTGGCAGATGTCATTTTGTAGGGCGCGTTTGGGCCTCTGATGGCAGCCAGGTTTGGAGGAGGGGGCAGCTTTGGTCTGGGAGAAATCCTCGTCCTTATGGAATTTTTGTAGGCAAAAGCCCAGAACGGGCCGCAGGCTAGTTATGCAAGTTGGCTCCGAAAGGAGGCACTTTTCCCCAAGAAGCCAAACTCAAGAGCCCACTTGGCAGGTGTCATTTTGTAGGGCGCGTTTGGGCCTCCGATGGCAGCCAGGTTTGGAGGAGGGGGCAGCTTTGGTCTGGGAGAAATCCTCGTCCTTATGGAAGTTTTGGAGGCAAAAGCCCTCCATGGGCCGCCGGCAAGTTGACTCCGAAAGGAGGCACTTTTCCCCAAGAAGCCAAACTCAAGAGCCCGCTTGGCAGATGTCATTTTGTAGGGCGCGTTTGGGCCTCCGATGGCAGCCAGGTTTGGAGGAGGGGGCAGCTTTGGTCTGGGAGGAATCCTCGTCCTTATGGAATTTTTGTAGGCAAAAGCCCTGCATGGGCCGCCGGCAAGTTGACTCCGAAAGGAGGCAATTTTCCCCAAGAAGCCAAACTCAAGAGCCCACTTGGCAGGTGTCATTTTGTAGGGCGCGTTTGGGCCTCCGATGGCAGCCAGGTTTGGAGGAGGGGGCAGCTTTGGTCTGGGAGAAATCCTCGTCCTTCTGGAATTTTTGTAGGCAAAAGCCCTGCATGGGCCGCAGGCAAGTTGACTCCGAAAGGAGGCACTTTTCCCCAGGAAGCCAAACTCAAGAACCCTCAATGCAGGTGTCATTTTGTGGGGCGCGTTTGGGCCTCCGATGGCAGCCAGGTTTGGAGGAGGGGGCAGCTTTGGTCTGGGAGAAATCCTTGTCCTTCTGGAATTTTTGTAGGCAAAAGCCCAGGACGGGCCGCAGGCAAGTTAGGCAAGTTGGCTTTGAAAGGAGGCACTTTTCCCCAAGAAGCCAAACTCAAGAGCCCACTTGGCAGGTGTCATTTTGTAGGGCGCGTTTGGGCCTCCGATGGCAGCCAGGTTTGGAGGAGGGGGCAGCTTTGGTCTGGGAGAAATCCTCGTCCTTATGGAATTTTTGGAGGCAAAAGCCCTGCATGGGCCGCCGGCAAGTTGACTCCGAAAGGAGGCACTTTTCCGCAAGAAGCCAAACTCAAGAGCCCGCTTGGCAGATGTCATTTTGTAGGGCGCGTTTGGGCCTCCGATGGCAGCCAGGTTTGGCGGAGGGGGCAGCTTTGGTCTGGGAGGAATCCTCGTCCTTATGGAATTTTTGTAGCAAACGTCCGGGACGGGACGCAGGCAAGTTGGTTTTGAAAGGAGTCACTTTTCCCCAAGAAGCCAAACTCAAGAGCCCACTTGGCAGATGTCATTTTGTAGGGCGCGTTTGGGCCTCCGATGGCAGCCAGGTTTGGAGGAGGGAGCAGCTTTGGTCTGGGAGAAATCCTTGTCCTTCTGGAATTTTTGTAGGCAAAAGCCCAGGACGGGCCGCAGGCAAGTTAGGCAAGTTGGCTTTGAAAGGAGGCACTTTTCCCCAAGAAGCCAAACTCAAGAGCCCACTTGGCAGGTGTCATTTTGTAGGGCGCGTTTGGGCCTCCGATGGCAGCCAGGTTTGGAGGAGGGGGCAGCTTTGGTCTGGGAGAAATCCTCGTCCTTCTGGAATTTTTGTACTCAAAAGCCCAGGACGGGCCGCAGGCAAGTTAGGCAAGTTGGCTCCGAAAGGAGGCACTTTTCCCCAAGAAGCCAAACTCAAGAACCCACAATGCAGATGTCATTTTGTAGGGCGCGTTTGGGCCTCCGATGGCAGCCAGGTTTGGAGGAGGGGGCAGCTTTGTTCTGGGAGAAATCCTCGTCCTTATGGAATTTTTGTAGGCAAAAGCCCTGCATGGGCCGCCGGCAAGTTGACTCCGAAAGGAGGCAATTTTCCCCAAGAAGCCAAACTCAAGAGCCCACTTGGCAGGTGTCATTTTGTAGGGCGCGTTTGGGCCTCCGATGGCAGCCAGGTTTGGAGGAGGGGGCAGCTTTGGTCTGGGAGAAATCCTCGTCCTTATGGAATTTTTGTAGGCAAAACCCCTGCATGAGCCGCAGGCAAGTTGACTCCGAAAGGAGGCACTTTTCCCCAGAAAGCCAAACTCAAGAGCCCACTTGGCAGATGTCATTTTGTAGGGCGCGTTTGGGCCTCCGATGGCAGCCAGGTTTGGAGGAGGGGGCAGCTTTGGTCTGGGAGGAATCCTCGTCCTTATGGAATTTTTGTAGGCAAAAGCCCGGGACAGGACGCAGGCAAGTTGGTTTTGAAAGGAGTCACTTTTCCCCAAGAAGCCAAACTCAAGAGCCCACTTGGCAGGTGTCATTTTCTAGGGCGCGTTTGGGCCTCCGATGTCAGCCAGGTTTGGAGGAGGGGGCAGCTTTGGTCTGGGAGAAATCCTCGTCCTTATGGAATTTTTGTAGTCTAAAGCCCAGGACGGGCCGCAGGCTAGTTAGGCAAGTTGGCTTTGAAAGGAGGCACTTTTCCGCAAGAAGCCAAACTCAAGAGCCCACTTGGCAGATGTCATTTTGTGGGGCGCGTTTGGGCCTCCGATGGCAGCCAGGTTTGGAGGAGGGGGCTGCTTTGGTCTGGGAGAAATCCTCGTCCTTATGGAATTTTTGGAGGCAAAAGCCCAGGAAGGGCCGCAGGCAAGTTGGCTTTGAAAGGAGGCACTTCCACCCAAGAAGCCAAACTCAAGAGCCCACTTGGCAGGTGTCATTTTGTAGGGCACGTTTGGGCCTCCGATGGCAGCCAGGTTTGGAGGAGGGGGCAGCTTTGGTCTGGGAGAAATCCTCGTCCTTATGGAATTTTTGTAGGCAAAAGCCCTGCATGGGCCGCCGGCAAGTTGACTCCGAAAGGAGGCAATTTTCCCCAAGAAGCCAAACTCAAGAGCCCACTTGGCAGGTGTCATTTTGTAGGGCGCGTTTGGGCCTCCGATGGCAGCCAGGTTTGGAGGAGGGGGCAGCTTTGGTCTGGGAGAAATCCTCGTCCTTCTGGAATTTTTGTAGGCAAAAGCCCTGCATGGGCCGCAGGCAAGTTGACTCCGAAAGGAGGCACTTTTCCCCAGGAAGCCAAACTCAAGAACCCTCAATGCAGGTGTCATTTTGTGGGGCGCGTTTGGGCCTCCGATGGCAGCCAGGTTTGGAGGAGGGGGCAGCTTTGGTCTGGGAGAAATCCTTGTCCTTCTGGAATTTTTGTAGGCAAAAGCCCAGGACGGGCCGCAGGCAAGTTAGGCAAGTTGGCTTTGAAAGGAGGCACTTTTCCCCAAGAAGCCAAACTCAAGAGCCCACTTGGCAGGTGTCATTTTGTAGGGCGCGTTTGGGCCTCCGATGGCAGCCAGGTTTGGAGGAGGGGGCAGCTTTGGTCTGGGAGAAATCCTCGTCCTTATGGAATTTTTGGAGGCAAAAGCCCTGCATGGGCCGCCGGCAAGTTGACTCCGAAAGGAGGCACTTTTCCGCAAGAAGCCAAACTCAAGAGCCCGCTTGGCAGATGTCATTTTGTAGGGCGCGTTTGGGCCTCCGATGGCAGCCAGGTTTGGCGGAGGGGGCAGCTTTGGTCTGGGAGGAATCCTCGTCCTTATGGAATTTTTGTAGCAAACGTCCGGGACGGGACGCAGGCAAGTTGGTTTTGAAAGGAGTCACTTTTCCCCAAGAAGCCAAACTCAAGAGCCCACTTGGCAGATGTCATTTTGTAGGGCGCGTTTGGGCCTCCGATGGCAGCCAGGTTTGGAGGAGGGAGCAGCTTTGGTCTGGGAGAAATCCTTGTCCTTCTGGAATTTTTGTAGGCAAAAGCCCAGGACGGGCCGCAGGCAAGTTAGGCAAGTTGGCTTTGAAAGGAGGCACTTTTCCCCAAGAAGCCAAACTCAAGAGCCCACTTGGCAGGTGTCATTTTGTAGGGCGCGTTTGGGCCTCCGATGGCAGCCAGGTTTGGAGGAGGGGGCAGCTTTGGTCTGGGAGAAATCCTCGTCCTTCTGGAATTTTTGTACTCAAAAGCCCAGGACGGGCCGCAGGCAAGTTAGGCAAGTTGGCTCCGAAAGGAGGCACTTTTCCCCAAGAAGCCAAACTCAAGAACCCACAATGCAGATGTCATTTTGTAGGGCGCGTTTGGGCCTCCGATGGCAGCCAGGTTTGGAGGAGGGGGCAGCTTTGTTCTGGGAGAAATCCTCGTCCTTATGGAATTTTTGTAGGCAAAAGCCCTGCATGGGCCGCCGGCAAGTTGACTCCGAAAGGAGGCAATTTTCCCCAAGAAGCCAAACTCAAGAGCCCACTTGGCAGGTGTCATTTTGTAGGGCGCGTTTGGGCCTCCGATGGCAGCCAGGTTTGGAGGAGGGGGCAGCTTTGGTCTGGGAGAAATCCTCGTCCTTATGGAATTTTTGTAGGCAAAACCCCTGCATGAGCCGCAGGCAAGTTGACTCCGAAAGGAGGCACTTTTCCCCAGAAAGCCAAACTCAAGAGCCCACTTGGCAGATGTCATTTTGTAGGGCGCGTTTGGGCCTCCGATGGCAGCCAGGTTTGGAGGAGGGGGCAGCTTTGGTCTGGGAGGAATCCTCGTCCTTATGGAATTTTTGTAGGCAAAAGCCCGGGACAGGACGCAGGCAAGTTGGTTTTGAAAGGAGTCACTTTTCCCCAAGAAGCCAAACTCAAGAGCCCACTTGGCAGGTGTCATTTTCTAGGGCGCGTTTGGGCCTCCGATGTCAGCCAGGTTTGGAGGAGGGGGCAGCTTTGGTCTGGGAGAAATCCTCGTCCTTATGGAATTTTTGTAGTCTAAAGCCCAGGACGGGCCGCAGGCTAGTTAGGCAAGTTGGCTTTGAAAGGAGGCACTTTTCCGCAAGAAGCCAAACTCAAGAGCCCACTTGGCAGATGTCATTTTGTGGGGCGCGTTTGGGCCTCCGATGGCAGCCAGGTTTGGAGGAGGGGGCTGCTTTGGTCTGGGAGAAATCCTCGTCCTTATGGAATTTTTGGAGGCAAAAGCCCAGGAAGGGCCGCAGGCAAGTTGGCTTTGAAAGGAGGCACTTCCACCCAAGAAGCCAAACTCAAGAGCCCACTTGGCAGGTGTCATTTTGTAGGGCACGTTTGGGCCTCCGATGGCAGCCAGGTTTGGAGGAGGGGGCAGCTTTGGTCTGGGAGAAATCCTCGTCCTTATGGAATTTTTGTAGGCAAAAGCCCTGCATGGGCCGCAGGCAAGTTGACTCCGAAAGGAGGCACTTTTCCCCAGGAAGCCAAACTCAAGAACCCTCAATGCAGGTGTCATTTGGTGGGGCGCGTTTGGGCCTCCGATGGCAGCCAGGTTTGGAGGAGGGGGCAGCTTTGGTCTGGGAGAAATCCTCGTCCTTCTGGAATTTTTGGAGGCAAAAGCCCAGGACGGGCCGCAGGCAAGTTGGCTTTGAAAGGAGGTACTTCCACACAAGAAGCCAAACTCAAGAGCCCACTTGGCAGATGTCATTTTGTAGGGCACGTTTCGGCCTCCGATGGCAGCCAGGTTTGGAGGAGGGGGCAGCTTTGGTCTGGGAGAAATCCTCGTCCTTATGGAATTTTTGTAGGCAAAAGCCCTGCATGGGCCGCAGGCAAGTTGACTCCGAAAGGAGGCACATTTCCCCAGAAAGCCAAACTCAAGAGCCCACTTGGCAGATGTCATTTTGTAGGGCGCGTTTGGGCCTCCGATGGCAGCCAGGTTTGGAGGAGGGGGCAGCTTTGGTCTGGGAGGAATCCTCGTCCTTATGGAATTTTTGTAGCAAAAGCCCAGCACGGGCCGCAGGCAAGTTGGTTTTGAAAGGAGTCACTTTTCCCCAAGAAGCCAAACTCAAGAGCCCACTTGGCAGATGTCATTTTCTAGGGCGCGTTTGGGCCTCCGATGGCAGCCAGGTTTGGAGGAGGGGGCAGCTTTGGTCTGGGAGAAATCCTCGTCCATATGGAATTTTTGTAGGCAAAAACCCTGCATGGGCCGCAGGTAAGTTAGGCAAGTTGCTTTGAAAGGAGGCACTTTTCCCCAAGAAGCCAAACTCAAGAACCCACAATGCAGATGTCATTTTGTAGGGCGCGTTTGGGCCTCCGATGGCAGCCAGGTTTGGAGGAGGGGGCAGCTTTGGTCTGGGAGAAATCCTCGTCCTTCTGGAATTTTTGTAGCAAAAGCCCGGGACGGGACACAGGCAAGTTGGTTTTGAAAGGAGTCACTTTTCCCCAAGAAGCCAAACTCAAGAGCCCACTTGGCAGGTGTCATTTTGTAGGGCACGTTTGGGCCTCCGATGGCAGCCAGGTTTGGAGGAGGGGGCAGCTTTGGCCTGGGAGAAATCCTCGTCCTTCTGGAATTTTTGGAGGCAAAAGCCCAGGACGGGCCTCAGGCAAGTTAGGCAAGTTGGCTCCGAAAGGAGGCACTTTTCCCCAAGAAGCCAAACTCAAGAACCAGCAATGCAGATGTCATTTTGTGGGGCGCGTTTGGGCCTCCGATGGCAGCCAGGTTTGGAGGAGGGGGCAGCTTTGGTCTGGGAGAAATCCTCGTCCTTATGGAATTTTTGTAGTCAAAAGCCCAGCACGGGCCGCAGGCTAGTTAGGCAAGTTGGCTTTGAAAGGAGGCACTTTTCCCCAAGAAGCCAAACTCAAGAGCCCACTTGGCAAATGTCATTTTGTAGGGCGCGTTTGGGCCTCCGATGGCAGCCAGGTTTGGAGGAGGGGGCAGCTTTGGTCTGGGAGAAATCCTCGTCCTTATGGAATTTTTGTAGGCAAAAGCCCAGGACGGGCCGCAGGCTAGTTGGCTTTGAAAGGAGGCACTTCCACCCAAGAAGCCAAACTCAAGAGCCCACTTGGCAGGTGTCATTTTGTAGGGCACGTTTGGGCCTCCGATGGCAGCCAGGTTTGGAGGAGGGGGCAGCTTTGGTCTGGGAGAAATCGTCGTCCTTCTGGAATTTTTGTAGGCAAAAGCCCTGCATGGGCCGCAGGCAAGTTGACTCCGAAAGGAGGCACTTTTCCCCAGGAAGCCAAACTCAAGAACCCTCAATGCAGGTGTCATTTTGTGGGGCGCGTTTGGGCCTCCGATGGCAGCCAGGTTTGGAGGAGGGGGCAGCTTTGGTCTGGGAGAAATCCTCGTCCTTCTGGAATTTTTGGAGGCAAAAGCCCAGGACGGGCCGCAGGCAAGTTAGGCAATTTGGCTCCGAAAGGAGGCACTTTTCCCCAAGAAGCCAAACTCAAGAGCCCACTTGGCAGATGTCATTTTGTAGGGCGCGTTTGGGCCTCTGATGGCAGCCAGGTTTGGAGGAGGGGGCAGCTTTGGTCTGGGAGAAATCCTCGTCCTTATGGAATTTTTGTAGGCAAAAGCCCAGCACAGGCCGCAGGCTAGTTAGGCAAGTTGACTCCGAAAGGAGGCACTTTTCCCCAAGAAGCCAAACTCAAGAGCCCACTTGGCAGGTGTCATTTTGTAGGGCGCGTTTGGGCCTCCGATGGCAGCCAGGTTTGGAGGAGGGGGCAGCTTTGGTCTGGGAGAAATCCTCGTCCTTATGGAATTTTTGGAGGCAAAAGCCCTGCATGGGCCGCCGGCAAGTTGACTCCGAAAGGAGGCACTTTTCCCCAAGAAGCCAAACTCAAGAGCCCGCTTGGCAGATGTCATTTTGTAGGGCGCGTTTGGGCCTCCGATGGCAGCCAGGTTTGGCGGAGGGGGAAGCTTTGGTCTGGGAGGAATCCTCGTCCTTATGGAATTTTTGTAGCAAACGTCCGGGACGGGACGCAGGCAAGTTGGTTTTGAAAGGAGTCACTTTTCCCCAAGAAGCCAAACTCAAGAGCCCACTTGGCAGATGTCATTTTGTAGGGCGCGTTTGGGCCTCCGATGGCAGCCAGGTTTGGAGGAGGGAGCAGCTTTGGTCTGGGAGAAATCCTTGTCCTTCTGGAATTTTTGTAGGCAAAAGCCCAGGACGGGCCGCAGGCAAGTTAGGCAAGTTGGCTTTGAAAGGAGGCACTTTTCCCCAAGAAGCCAAACTCAAGAGCCCACTTGGCAGGTGTCATTTTGTAGGGCGCGTTTGGGCCTCCGATGGCAGCCAGGTTTGGAGGAGGGGGCAGCTTTGGTCTGGGAGAAATCCTCGTCCTTCTGGAATTTTTGTACTCAAAAGCCCAGGACGGGCCGCAGGCAAGTTAGGCAAGTTGGCTCCGAAAGGAGGCACTTTTCCCCAAGAAGCCAAACTCAAGAGCCCACTTGGCAGATGTCATTTTGTAGGGCGCGTTTGGGCCTCTGATGGCAGCCAGGTTTGGAGGAGGGGGCAGCTTTGTTCTGGGAGAAATCCTCGTCCTTATGGAATTTTTGTAGGCAAAAGCCCTGCATGGGCCGCCGGCAAGTTGACTCCGAAAGGAGGCAATTTTCCCCAAGAAGCCAAACTCAAGAGCCCACTTGGCAGGTGTCATTTTGTAGGGCGCGTTTGGGCCTCCGATGGCAGCCAGGTTTGGAGGAGGGGGCAGCTTTGGTCTGGGAGAAATCCTCGTCCTTATGGAATTTTTGTAGGCAAAACCCCTGCATGAGCCGCAGGCAAGTTGACTCCGAAAGGAGGCACTTTTCCCCAGAAAGCCAAACTCAAGAGCCCACTTGGCAGATGTCATTTTGTAGGGCGCGTTTGGGCCTCCGATGGCAGCCAGGTTTGGAGGAGGGGGCAGCTTTGGTCTGGGAGAAATCCTCGTCCTTATGGAATTTTTGTAGCAAAAGCCCAGGACGGGACGCAGGCAAGTTGGTTTTGAAAGGAGTCACTTTTCCCCAAGAAGCCAAACTCAAGAGCCGACTTGGCAGGTGTCATTTTGTAGGGCGCGTTTGGGCCTCCGATGGCAGCCAGGTTTGGAGGAGGGGGCAGCTTTGGTCTGGGAGAAATCCTCGTCCTTATGGAATTTTTGTAGGCAAAAACCCCACATGGGCCGCAGGCAAGTTTAGGCAAGTTGACTCCGAAAGGAGGCACTTTCCCCCAAGAAGCCAAACTCAAGAGCCCAATTGGCAGATGTCATTTTGTGGGGCGCGTTTGGGCCTCCGATGGCAGCCAGGTTTGGAGGAGGGGGCAGCTTTGGTCTGGGAGAAATCCTCGTCCTTATGGAATTTTTGTAGTCTAAAGCCCAGCACGGGCCGCAGGCTAGTTAGGCAAGTTGGCTTTGAAAGGAGGCACTTTTCCGCAAGGAGCCAAACTCAAGAGCCCACTTGGCAGATGTCATTTTGTAGGGCGCGTTTGGGCCTCCGATGGCAGCCAGGTTTGGAGGAGGGGGCAGCTTTGGTCTGGGAGAAATCCTCGTCCTTCTGGAATTTTTGTAGGAAAAAGCGCTGCATGGGCCGCAGGCAAGTTGACTCCGAAAGGAGGCACTTTTCCGCAAGAAGCCAAACTCAAGAGCCCACTTGGCAGATGTCATTTTGTAGGGCGCGTTTGGGCCTCCGATGGCAGCCAGGTTTGGAGGAGGGGGCAGCTTTGGTCTGGGAGAAATCCTCGTCCTTATGGAATTTTTGTAGGCAAAAACCCCGCATGGGCCGCAGGCAAGTTAGGCAAGTTGCTTTGAAAGGAGGCACTTTCCCCCAAGAAGCCAAACTCAAGAACCCACAATGCAGATGTCATTTTGTAGGGCGCGTTTGGGCCTCCGATGGCAGCCAGGTTTGGAGGAGGGGGCAGCTTTGGTCTGGGAGAAATCCTCGTCCTTATGGAATTTTTGTAGCAAAAGCCCACGATGGGCCGCAGGCAAGTTAGGCAAGTTGGCTCCGAAAGGAGGCACTTTTCCCCAAGAAGCCAAACTCAAGAACCCTCAATGCAGATGTCATTTTGTGGGGCGCGTTTGGGCCTCCGATGGCAGCCAGGTTTGGAGGAGGGGGCAGCTTTGGTCTGGGAGAAATCCTCGTCCTTATGGAATTTTTGTAGTCTAAAGCCCAGCACGGGCTGCAGGCAAGTTGGCTTTGAAAGGAGGCACTTTCCCCCAAGAAGCCAAACTCAAGAGCCCACTTGGCAGATGTCATTTTGTAGGGCGCGTTTGGGCCACCGATGGCAGCTAGGTTTGGAGGAGGGGGCAGCTTTGGTCTGGGAGAAATCCTCGTCCTTCTGGAATTTTTGTAGGCAAAATCCCAGAATGGGCTGCAGGCTAGTTAGGCAAGTTGGCTTTGAAAGGAGGCACTTTTCCGCAAGAAGCCAAACTCAAGAGCCCACTTGGCAGATGTCATTTTGTAGGGCGCGTTTGGGCCTCCGATGGCAGCCAGGTTTGGAGGAGGGGGCAGCTTTGGTCTGGGAGAAATCCTCGTCCTTATGGAATTTTTGTAGGCAAAAACCCCGCATGGGCCGCAGGCAAGTTAGGCAAGTTGCTTTGAAAGGAGGCACTTTTCCCCAAGAAGCCAAACTCAAGAACCCACTTGGCAGATGTCATTTTGTAGGGCGCGTTTGGGCCTCCGATGGCAGCCAGGTTTGGAGGAGGGGGCAGCTTTGGTCTGGGAGAAATCCTCGTCCTTCTGGAATTTTTGTAGCAAAAGCCCGGGACGGGACACAGGCAAGTTGGTTTTGAAAGGAGTCACTTTTCCCCAAGAAGCCAAACTCAAGAGCCCACTTGGCAGGTGTCATTTTGTAGGGCACGTTTGGGCCTCCGATGGCAGCCAGGTTTGGAGGAGGGGGCAGCTTTGGCCTGGGAGAAATCCTCGTCCTTCTGGAATTTTTGGAGGCAAAAGCCCAGGACCGGCCTCAGGCAAGTTAGGCAAGTTGGCTCCGAAAGGAGGCACTTTTCCCCAAGAAGCCAAACTCAAGAACCCTCAATGCAGATGTCATTTTGTGGGGCGCGTTTGGGCCTCCGATGGCAGCCAGGTTTGGAGGAGGGGGCAGCTTTGGTCTGGGAGGAATCCTCGTCCTTATGGAATTTTTGTAGTCAAAAGCCCAGCACGGGCCGCAGGCTAGTTAGGCAAGTTGGCTTTGAAAGGAGGCACTTTTCCCCAAGAAGCCAAACTCAAGAACCCACTTGGCAAATGTCATTTTGTAGGGCGCGTTTGGGCCTCCGATGGCAGCCAGGTTTGGAGGAGGGGGCAGCTTTGGTCTGGGAGAAATCCTCGTCCTTATGGAATTTTTGTAGGCAAAAGCCCAGGACGGGCCGCAGGCAAGTTGGCTTTGAAAGGAGGCACTTCCACCCAAGAAGCCAAACTCAAGAGCCCACTTGGCAGGTGTCATTTTGTAGGGCACGTTTGGGCCTCCGATGGCAGCCAGGTTTGGAGGAGGGGGCAGCTTTGGTCTGGGAGAAATCCTCGTCCTTCTGGAATTTTTGTTGGCAAAAGCCCTGCATGGGCCGCAGGCAAGTTGACTCCGAAAGGAGGCACTTTTCCCCAGGAAGCCAAACTCAAGAACCCTCAATGCAGGTGTCATTTTGTGGGGCGCGTTTGGGCCTCCGATGGCAGCCAGGTTTGGAGGAGGGGGCAGCTTTGGTCTGGGAGAAATCCTCGTCCTTCTGGAATTTTTGGAGGCAAAAGCCCAGGACGGGCCGCAGGCAAGTTAGGCAATTTGGCTCCGAAAGGAGGCACTTTTCCCCAAGAAGCCAAACTCAAGAGCCCACTTGGCAGATGTCATTTTGTAGGGCGCGTTTGGGCCTCTGATGGCAGCCAGGTTTGGAGGAGGGGGCAGCTTTGGTCTGGGAGAAATCCTCGTCCTTATGGAATTTTTGTACTCAAAAGCCCAGGACGGGCCGCAGGCAAGTTAGGCAAGTTGGCTCCGAAAGGAGGCACTTTTCCCCAGGAAGCCAAACTCAAGAACCCACAATGCAGATGTCATTTTGTAGGGCGCGTTTGGGCCTCCGATGGCAGCCAGGTTTGGAGGAGGGGGCAGCTTTGTTCTGGGAGAAATCCTCGTCCTTATGGAATTTTTGTAGGCAAAAGCCCTGCATGGGCCGCCGGCAAGTTGACTCCGAAAGGAGGCACTTTTCCCCAAGAAGCCAAACTCAAGCGCCCACTTGGCAGGTGTCATTTTGTAGGGCGCGTTTGGGCCTCCGATGGCAGCCAGGTTTGGAGGAGGGGGCAGCTTTGGTCTGGGAGAAATCCTCGTCCTTATGGAATTTTTGTAGGCAAAACCCCTGCATGAGCCTCAGGCGAGTTGACTCCGAAAGGAGGCACTTTTCCCCAAGAAGCCAAACTCAAGAGCCCACTTGGCAGATGTCATTTTGTAGGGCGCGTTTGGGCCTCCGATGGCAGCCAGGTTTGGAGGAGGGGGCAGCTTTGGTCTGGGAGGAATCCTCGTCCTTATGGAATTTTTGTAGGCAAAAGCCCGGGACAGGACGCAGGCAAGTTGGTTTTGAAAGGAGTCACTTTTCCCCAAGAAGCCAAACTCAAGAGCCCACTTGGCAGGTGTCATTTTCTAGGGCGCGTTTGGGCCTCCGATGTCAGCCAGGTTTGGAGGAGGGGGCAGCTTTGGTCTGGGAGAAATCCTCGTCCTTATGGAATTTTTGTAGTCTAAAGCCCAGGACGGGCCGCAGGCTAGTTAGGCAAGTTGGCTTTGAAAGGAGGCACTTTTCCGCAAGAAGCCAAACTCAAGAGCCCACTTGGCAGATGTCATTTTGTAGGGCGCGTTTGGGCCTCCGATGGCAGCCAGGTTTGGAGGAGGGGGCAGCTTTGGTCTGGGAGAAATCCTCGTCCTTATGGAATTTTTGGAGGCAAAAGCCCAGGAAGGGCCGCAGGCAAGTTGGCTTTGAAAGGAGGCACTTCCACCCAAGAAGCCAAACTCAAGAGCCCACTTGGCAGGTGTCATTTTGTAGGGCACGTTTGGGCCTCCGATGGCAGCCAGGTTTGGAGGAGGGGGCAGCTTTGGTCTGGGAGAAATCCTCGTCCTTCTGGAATTTTTGTAGGCAAAAGCCCTGCATGGGCCGCAGGCAAGTTGACTTCGAAAGGAGGCACTTTTCCCCAGGAAGCCAAACTCAAGAACCCTCAATGCAGGTGTCATTTGGTGGGGCGCGTTTGGGCCTCCGATGGCAGCCAGGTTTGGAGGAGGGGGCAGCTTTGGTCTGGGAGAAATCCTCGTCCTTCTGGAATTTTTGTAGGCAAAAGCGCTGCATGGGCCGCAGGCAAGTTGGCTTTGAAAGGAGGTACTTCCACACAAGAAGCCAAACTCAAGAGCCCACTTGGCTGATGTCATTTTGTAGGGCACGTTTCGGCCTCCGATGGCAGCCAGGTTTGGAGGAGGGGGCAGCTTTGGTCTGGGAGAAATCCTCGTCCTTATGGAATTTTTGTAGGCAAAAGCCCTGCATGGGCCGCAGGCAAGTTGACTCCGAAAGGAGGCACATTTCCCCAGAAAGCCAAACTCAAGAGCCCACTTGGCAGATGTCATTTTGTAGGGCGCGTTTGGGCCTCCGATGGCAGCCAGGTTTGGAGGAGGGGGCAGCTTTGGTCTGGGAGGAATCCTCGTCCTTATGGAATTTTTGTAGCAAAAGCCCAGCACGGGCCGCAGGCAAGTTGGTTTTGAAAGGAGTCACTTTTCCCCAAGAAGCCAAACTCAAGAGCCCACTTGGCAGATGTCATTTTCTAGGGCGCGTTTGGGCCTCCGATGGCAGCCAGGTTTGGAGGAGGGGGCAGCTTTGGTCTGGGAGAAATCCTCGTCCTTATGGAATTTTTGTAGGCAAAAACCCCGCATGGGCCGCAGGCAAGTTAGGCAAGTTGCTTTGAAAGGAGGCACTTTTCCCCAAGAAGCCAAACTCAAGAACCCACAATGCAGATGTCATTTTGTGGGGCGCGTTTGGGCCTCCGATGGCAGCCAGGTTTGGAGGAGGGGGCAGCTTTGGTCTGGGAGAAATCCTCGTCCTTCTGGAATTTTTGTAGCAAAAGCCCGGGACGGGACACAGGCAAGTTGGTTTTGAAAGGAGTCACTTTTCCCCAAGAAGCCAAACTCAAGAGCCCACTTGGCAGGTGTCATTTTGTAGGGCACGTTTGGGCCTCCGATGGCAGCCAGGTTTGGAGGAGGGGGCAGCTTTGGCCTGGGAGAAATCCTCGTCCTTCTGGAATTTTTGGAGGCAAAAGCCCAGGACGGGCCTCAGGCAAGTTAGGCAAGTTGGCTCCGAAAGGAGGCACTTTTCCCCAAGAAGCCAAACTCAAGAACCCTCAATGCAGATGTCATTTTGTGGGGCGCGTTTGGGCCTCCGATGGCAGCCAGGTTTGGAGGAGGGGGCAGCTTTGGTCTGGGAGAAATCCTCGTCCTTATGGAATTTTTGTAGTCAAAAGCCCAGCACGGGCCGCAGGCTAGTTAGGCAAGTTGGCTTTGAAAGGAGGCACTTTTCCCCAAGAAGCCAAACTCAAGAGCCCACTTGGCAAATGTCATTTTGTAGGGCGCGTTTGGGCCTCCGATGGCAGCCAGGTTTGGAGGAGGGGGCAGCTTTGGTCTGGGAGAAATCCTCGTCCTTATGGAATTTTTGGAGGCAAAAGCCCAGGACGGGCCGCAGGCAAGTTGGCTTTGAAAGGAGGCACTTCCACCCAAGAAGCCAAACTCAAGAGCCCACTTGGCAGGTGTCATTTTGTAGGGCACGTTTGGGCCTCCGATGGCAGCCAGGTTTGGAGGAGGGGGCAGCTTTGGTCTGGGAGAAATCCTCGTCCTTCTGGAATTTTTGTAGGCAAAAGCCCTGCATGGGCCGCAGGCAAGTTGACTCCGAAAGGAGGCACTTTTCCCCAGGAAGCCAAACTCAAGAACCCTCAATGCAGATGTCATTTTGTGGGGCGCGTTTGGGCCTCCGATGGCAGCCAGGTTTGGAGGAGGGGGCAGCTTTGGTCTGGGAGAAATCCTCGTCCTTCTGGAATTTTTGGAGGCAAAAGCCCAGGACGGGCCGCAGGCAAGTTAGGCAATTTGGCTCCGAAAGGAGGCACTTTTCCCCAAGAAGCCAAACTCAAGAGCCCACTTGGCAGATGTCATTTTGTAGGGCGCGTTTGGGCCTCTGATGGCAGCCAGGTTTGGAGGAGGGGGCAGCTTTGGTCTGGGAGAAATCCTCGTCCTTCTGGAATTTTTGTAGGCAAAAGCCCAGGACGGGCCGCAGGCTAGTTAGGCAAGTTGACTCCGAAAGGAGGCACTTTTCCCCAAGAAGCCAAACTCAAGAGCCCACTTGGCAGGTGTCATTTTGTAGGGCGCGTTTGGGCCTCCGATGGCAGCCAGGTTTGGAGGAGGGTGCAGCTTTGGTCTGGGAGAAATCCTCGTCCTTATGGAATTTTTGAAGGCAAAAGCCCTGCATGGGCCGCCGGCAAGTTGACTCCGAAAGGAGGCACTTTTCCCCAAGAAGCCAAACTCAAGAGCCCGCTTGGCAGATGTCATTTTGTAGGGCGCGTTTGGGCCTCCGATGGCAGCCAGGTTTGGCGGAGGGGGCAGCTTTGGTCTGGGAGGAATCCTCGTCCTTATGGAATTTTTGTAGCAAACGTCCGGGACGGGACGCAGGCAAGTTGGTTTTGAAAGGAGTCACTTTTCCCCAAGAAGCCAAACTCAAGAGCCCACTTGGCAGATGTCATTTTGTAGGGCGCGTTTGGGCCTCCGATGGCAGCCAGGTTTGGAGGAGGGAGCAGCTTTGGTCTGGGAGAAATCCTTGTCCTTCTGGAATTTTTGTAGGCAAAAGCCCAGGACGGGCCGCAGGCAAGTTAGGCAAGTTGCTTTGAAAGGAGGCACTTTTCCCCAAGAAGCCAAACTCAAGAGCCCACTTGGCAGGTGTCATTTTGTAGGGCGCGTTTGGGCCTCCGATGGCAGCCAGGTTTGGAGGAGGGGGCAGCTTTGGTCTGGGAGAAATCCTCGTCCTTCTGGAATTTTTGTACTCAAAAGCCCAGGACGGGCCGCAGGCAAGTTAGGCAAGTTGGCTCCGAAAGGAGGCACTTTTCCCCAAGAAGCCAAACTCAAGAGCCCACTTGGCAGATGTCATTTTGTAGGGCGCGTTTGGGCCTCCGATGGCAGCCAGGTTTGGAGGAGGGGGCAGCTTTGTTCTGGGAGAAATCCTCGTCCTTATGGAATTTTTGTAGGCAAAAGCCCAGCACGGGCCGCCGGCAAGTTGACTCCGAAAGGAGGCAATTTTCCCCAAGAAGCCAAACTCAAGAGCCCACTTGGCAGGTGTCATTTTGTAGGGCGCGTTTGGGCCTCCGATGGCAGCCAGGTTTGGAGGAGGGGGCAGCTTTGGTCTGGGAGAAATCCTCGTCCTTATGGAATTTTTGTAGGCAAAACCCCTGCATGAGCCGCAGGCAAGTTGACTCCGAAAGGAGGCACTTTTCCCCAGAAAGCCAAACTCAAGAGCCCACTTGGCAGATGTCATTTTGTAGGGCGCGTTTGGGCCTCCGATGGCAGCCACGTTTGGAGGAGGGGGCAGCTTTGGTCTGGGAGAAATCCTCGTCCTTATGGAATTTTTGTAGCAAAAGCCCAGGACGGGACGCAGGCAAGTTGGTTTTGAAAGGAGTCACTTTTCCCCAAGAAGCCAAACTCAAGAGCCGACTTGGCAGGTGTCATTTTGTAGGGCGCGTTTGGGCCTCCGATGGCAGCCAGGTTTGGAGGAGGGGGCAGCTTTGGTCTGGGAGAAATCCTCGTCCTTCTGGAATTTTTGTAGGCAAAAACCCCACATGGGCCGCAGGCAAGTTTAGGCAAGTTGACTCCGAAAGGAGGCACTTTCCCCCAAGAAGCCAAACTCAAGAGCCCACTTGGCAGATGTCATTTTGTGGGGCGCGTTTGGGCCTCCGATGGCAGCCAGGTTTGGAGGAGGGGGCAGCTTTGGTCTGGGAGAAATCCTCGTCCTTATGGAATTTTTGTAGTCTAAAGCCCAGCACGGGCCGCAGGCTAGTTAGGCAAGTTGGCTTTGAAAGGAGGCACTTTTCCGCAAGGAGCCAAACTCAAGAGCCCACTTGGCAGATGTCATTTTGTAGGGCGCGTTTGGGCCTCCGATGGCAGCCAGGTTTGGAGGAGGGGGCAGCTTTGGTCTGGGAGAAATCCTCGTCCTTCTGGAATTTTTGTAGGAAAAAGCGCTGCATGGGCCGCAGGCAAGTTGACTCCGAAAGGAGGCACTTTTCCGCAAGAAGCCAAACTCAAGAGCCCACTTGGCAGATGTCATTTTGTAGGGCGCGTTTGGGCCTCCGATGGCAGCCAGGTTTGGAGGAGGGGGCAGCTTTGGTCTGGGAGAAATCCTCGTCCTTATGGAATTTTTGTAGGCAAAAACCCCGCATGGGCCGCAGGCAAGTTAGGCAAGTTGCTTTGAAAGGAGGCACTTTCCCCCAAGAAGCCAAACTCAAGAACCCACAATGCAGATGTCATTTTGTAGGGCGCGTTTGGGCCTCCGATGGCAGCCAGGTTTGGAGGAGGGGGCAGCTTTGGTCTGGGAGAAATCCTCGTCCTTATGGAATTTTTGTAGCAAAAGCCCACGATGGGCCGCAGGCAAGTTAGGCAAGTTGGCTCCGAAAGGAGGCACTTTTCCCCAAGAAGCCAAACTCAAGAACCCTCAATGCAGATGTCATTTTGTGGGGCGCGTTTGGGCCTCCGATGGCAGCCAGGTTTGGAGGAGGGGGCAGCTTTGGTCTGGGAGAAATCCTCGTCCTTATGGAATTTTTGTAGTCTAAAGCCCAGCACGGGCTGCAGGCAAGTTGGCTTTGAAAGGAGGCACTTTCCCCCAAGAAGCCAAACTCAAGAGCCCACTTGGCAGATGTCATTTTGTAGGGCGCGTTTGGGCCACCGATGGCAGCTAGGTTTGGAGGAGGGGGCAGCTTTGGTCTGGGAGAAATCCTCGTCCTTCTGGAATTTTTGTAGGCAAAATCCCAGAATGGGCTGCAGGCTAGTTAGGCAAGTTGGCTTTGAAAGGAGGCACTTTTCCGCAAGAAGCCAAACTCAAGAGCCCACTTGGCAGATGTCATTTTGTAGGGCGCGTTTGGGCCTCCGATGGCAGCCAGGTTTGGAGGAGGGGGCAGCTTTGGTCTGGGAGAAATCCTCGTCCTTATGGAATTTTTGTAGGCAAAAGCCCAGGACGGGCCGCAGGCAAGTTGGCTTTGAAAGGAGGCACTTCCACCCAAGAAGCCAAACTCAAGAACCCACTTGGCAGGTGTCATTTTGTAGGGCACGTTTGGGCCTCCAATGGCAGCCAGGTTTGGAGGAGGGGGCAGCTTTGGTCTGGGAGAAATCCTCGTCCTTATGGAATTTTTGGAGGCAAAAGCCCTGCATGGGCCGCAGGCAAGTTGACTCCGAAAGGAGGCACTTTTCCCCAGGAAGCCAAACTCAAGAACCCTCAATGCAGGTGTCATTTTGTGGGGCGCGTTTGGGCCTCCGATGGCAGCCAGGTTTGGAGGAGGGGGCAGCTTTGGTCTGGGAGAAATCCTCGTCCTTCTGGAATTTTTGGAGGCAAAAGCCCAGGACGGGCCGCAGGCAAGTTAGGCAAGTTGATTCCGAAAGGAGGCACTTTTCCCCAGAAAGCCAAACTCAAGAGCCCACTTGGCAGATGTCATTTTGTACGGCGCGTTTGGGCCTCTGATGGCAGCCAGGTTTGGAGGAGGGGGCAGCTTTGGTCTGGGAGAAATCCTCGTCCTTATGGAATTTTTGTAGGCAAAAGCCCAGAACGGGCCGCAGGCTAGTTAGGCAAGTTGGCTCCGAAAGGAGGCACTTTTCCCCAAGAAGCCAAACTCAAGAGCCCACTTGGCAGGTGTCATTTTGTAGGGCGCGTTTGGGCCTCCGATGGCAGCCAGGTTTGGAGGAGGGGGCAGCTTTGGTCTGGGAGAAATCCTCGTCCTTATGGAATTTTTGGAGGCAAAAGCCCTGCATGGGCCGCCGGCAAGTTGACTCCGAAAGGAGGCACTTTTCCCCAAGAAGCCAAACTCAAGAGCCCGCTTGGCAGATGTCAATTTGTAGGGCGCGTTTGGGCCTCCGATGGCAGCCAGGTTTGGCGGAGGGGGCAGCTTTGGTCTGGGAGGAATCCTCGTCCTTATGGAATTTTTGTAGGCAAAAGCCCTGCATGGGCCGCCGGCAAGTTGACTCCGAAAGGAGGCAATTTTCCCCAAGAAGCCAAACTCAAGAGCCCACTTGGCAGGTGTCATTTTGTAGGGCGCGTTTGGGCCTCCGATGGCAGCCAGGTTTGGAGGAGGGGGCAGCTTTGGTCTGGGAGAAATCCTCGTCCTTATGGAATTTTTGTAGGCAAAACCCCTGCATGAGCCGCAGGCAAGTTGATTCCGAAAGGAGGCACTTTTCCCCAAGAAGCCAAACTCAAGAGCCCACTTGGCAGGTGTCATTTTCTAGGGCGCGTTTGGGCCTCCGATGGCAGCCAGGTTTGGAGGAGGGGGCAGCTTTGGTCTGGGAGAAATCCTCGTCCTTATGGAATTTTTGTAGTCTAAAGCCCAGCACGGGCCGCAGGCTAGTTAGGCAAGTTGGCTTTGAAAGGAGGCACTTTTCCGCAAGAAGCCAAACTCAAGAGCCCACTTGGCAGATGTCATTTTGTAGGGCGCGTTTGGGCCTCCGATGGCAGCCAGGTTTGGAGGAGGGGGCAGCTTTGGTCTGGGAGAAATCCTCGTCCTTATGGAATTTTTGGAGGCAAAAGCCCAGGACGGGCCGCAGGCAAGTTGGCTTTGAAAGGAGGCACTTCCACCCAAGAAGCCAAACTCAAGAGCCCACTTGGCAGGTGTCATTTTGTAGGGCACGTTTGGGCCTCCGATGGCAGCCAGGTTTGGAGGAGGGGGCAGCTTTGGTCTGGGAGAAATCCTCGTCCTTCTGGAATTTTTGTAGGCAAAAGCCCTGCATGGGCCGCAGGCAAGTTGACTCCGAAAGGAGGCACTTTTCCCCAGGAAGCCAAACTCAAGAACCCTCAATGCAGGTGTCATTTGGTGGGGCGCGTTTGGGCCTCCGATGGCAGCCAGGTTTGGAGGAGGGGGCAGCTTTGGTCTGGGAGAAATCCTCGTCCTTATGGAATTTTTGTAGGCAAAAGCCCTGCATGGGCCGCAGGCAAGTTGACTCCGAAAGGAGGTACTTCCACACAAGAAGCCAAACTCAAGAGCCCACTTGGCAGATGTCATTTTGTAGGGCACGTTTCGGCCTCCGATGGCAGCCAGGTTTGGAGGAGGGGGCAGCTTTGGTCTGGGAGGAATCCTCGTCCTTATGGAATTTTTGTAGCAAAAGCCCGGGACGGGACGCAGGCAAGTTGGTTTTGAAAGGAGTCACTTTTCCCCAAGAAGCCAAACTCAAGAGCCCACTTGGCAGGTGTCATTTTGTAGGGCGCGTTTGGGCCTCCGATGGCAGCCAGGTTTGGAGGAGGGGGCAGCTTTGGTCTGGGAGAAATCCTCGTCCTTATGGAATTTTTGTAGGCAAAAACCCCGCATGGGCCGCAGGCAAGTTAGGCAAGTTGCTTTGAAAGGAGGCACTTTTCCCCAAGAAGCCAAACTCAAGAACCCACAATGCAGATGTCATTTTGTAGGGCGCGTTTGGGCCTCCGATGGCAGCCAGGTTTGGAGGAGGGGGCAGCTTTGGTCTGGGAGAAATCCTCGTCCTTCTGGAATTTTTGTAGCAAAAGCCCGGGACAGGACACAGGCAAGTTGGTTTTGAAAGGAGTCACTTTTCCCCAAGAAGCCAAACTCAAGAGCCCACTTGGCAGGTGTCATTTTGTAGGGCACGTTTGGGCCTCCGATGGCAGCCAGGTTTGGAGGAGGGGGCAGCTTTGGCCTGGGAGAAATCCTCGTCCTTCTGGAATTTTTGGAGGCAAAAGCCCAGGACGGGCCGCAGGCAAGTTATGCAAGTTGGCTCCGAAAGGAGGCACTTTTCCCCAAGAAGCCAAACTCAAGAACCCTCAATGCAGATGTCATTTTGTGGGGCGCGTTTGGGCCTCCGATGGCAGCCAGGTTTGGAGGAGGGGGCAGCTTTGGTCTGGGAGAAATCCTCGTCCTTATGGAATTTTTGTAGTCAAAAGCCCAGCACGGGCCGCAGGCTAGTTAGGCAAGTTGGCTTTGAAAGGAGGCACTTTTCCGCAAGAAGCCAAACTCAAGAGCCCACTTGGCAAATGTCATTTTGTAGGGCGCGTTTGGGCCTCCGATGGCAGCCAGGTTTGGAGGAGGGGGCAGCTTTGGTCTGGGAGAAATCCTCGTCCTTATGGAATTTTTGTAGGCAAAAGCCCAGGACGGGCCGCAGGCAAGTTGGCTTTGAAAGGAGGCACTTCCACCCAAGAAGCCAAACTCAAGAGCCCACTTGGCAGGTCTCATTTTGTAGGGCGCGTTTGGGCCTCCGATGGCAGCCAGGTTTGGAGGAGGGGGCAGCTTTGGTCTGGGAGAAATCCTCGTCCTTATGGAATTTTTGTAGGCAAAACCCCTGCATGAGCCGCAGGCAAGTTGACTCCGAAAGGAGGCACTTTTCCCCAGAAAGCCAAACTCAAGAGCCCACTTGGCAGATGTCATTTTGTAGGGCGCGTTTGGGCCTCCGATGGCAGCCAGGTTTGGAGGAGGGGGCAGCTTTGGTCTGGGAGGAATCCTCGTCCTTATGGAATTTTTGTAGCAAAAGCCCAGGACGGGACGCAGGCAAGTTGGTTTAGAAAGGAGTCACTTTTCCCCAAGAAGCCAAACTCAAGAGCCGACTTGGCAGGTGTCATTTTGTAGGGCGCGTTTGGGCCTCCGATGTCAGCCAGGTTTGGAGGAGGGGGCAGCTTTGGTCTGGGAGAAATCCTCGTCCTTATGGAATTTTTGTAGTCAAAAGCCCAGCACGGGCCGCAGGCTAGTTAGGCAAGTTGGCTTTGAAAGGAGGCACTTTTCCGCAAGAAGCCAAACTCAAGAGCCCACTTGGCAAATGTCATTTTGTAGGGCGCGTTTGGGCCTCCGATGGCAGCCAGGTTTGGAGGAGGGGGCAGCTTTGGTCTGGGAGAAATCCTCGTCCTTATGGAATTTTTGTAGGCAAAAGCCCAGGACGGGCCGCAGGCAAGTTGGCTTTGAAAGGAGGCACTTCCACCCAAGAAGCCAAACTCAAGAGCCCACTTGGCAGGTCTCATTTTGTAGGGCGCGTTTGGGCCTCCGATGGCAGCCAGGTTTGGAGGAGGGGGCAGCTTTGGTCTGGGAGAAATCCTCGTCCTTATGGAATTTTTGTAGGCAAAACCCCTGCATGAGCCGCAGGCAAGTTGACTCCGAAAGGAGGCACTTTTCCCCAGAAAGCCAAACTCAAGAGCCCACTTGGCAGATGTCATTTTGTAGGGCGCGTTTGGGCCTCCGATGGCAGCCAGGTTTGGAGGAGGGGGCAGCTTTGGTCTGGGAGGAATCCTCGTCCTTATGGAATTTTTGTAGCAAAAGCCCAGGACGGGACGCAGGCAAGTTGGTTTAGAAAGGAGTCACTTTTCCCCAAGAAGCCAAACTCAAGAGCCGACTTGGCAGGTGTCATTTTGTAGGGCGCGTTTGGGCCTCCGATGTCAGCCAGGTTTGGAGGAGGGGGCAGCTTTGGTCTGGGAGAAATCCTCGTCCTTATGGAATTTTTGTAGGCAAAAACCCCACATGGGCCGCAGGCAAGTTAGGCAAGTTGACTCCGAAAGGAGGCACTTTTCCCCAAGAAGCCAAACTCAAGAACCCTCAATGCAGATGTCATTTTGTGGGGCGCGTTTGGGCCTCCGATGGCAGCCAGGTTTGGAGGAGGGGGCAGCTTTGGTCTGGGAGAAATCCTCGTCCTTATGGAATTTTTGTAGCAAAAGCCCCGGATGGGCCGCAGGCAAGTTAGGCAAGTTGGCTCCGAAAGGAGGCACTTTTCCCCAAGAAGCCAAACTCAAGAACCCTCAATGCAGATGTCATTTTGTGGGGCGCGTTTGGGCCTCCGATGGCAGCCAGGTTTGGAGGAGGGGGCAGCTTTGGTCTGGGAGAAATCCTCGTCCTTATGGAATTTTTGTAGTCTAAAGCCCAGCACGGGCTGCAGGCAAGTTGGCTTTGAAAGGAGGCACTTTCCCCGAAGAAGCCAAACTCAGGAGCCCACTTGGCAGATGTCATTTTGTAGGGCGCGTTTGGGCCACCGATGGCAGCTAGGTTTGGAGGAGGGGGCAGCTTTGGTCTGGGAGAAATCCTCGTCCTTATGGAATTTTTGTAGGCAAAAGCCCAGAATTGGCTGCAGGCTAGTTAGGCAAGTTGGCTTTGAAAGGAGGCACTTTTCCGCAAGAAGCCAAACTCAAGAGCCCACTTGGCAGATGTCATTTTGTAGGGCGCGTTTGGGCCTCCGATGGCAGCCACGTTTGGAGGAGGGGGCAGCTTTGGTCTGGGAGAAATCCTCGTCCTTATGGAATTTTTGGAGGCAAAAGCCCAGGACGGGCCGCAGGCAAGTTGGCTTTGAAAGGAGGCACTTCCACCCAAGAAGCCAAACTCAAGAGCCCACTTGGCAGGTGTCATTTTGTAGGGCACGTTTGGGCCTCCGATGGCAGCCAGGTTTGGAGGAGGGGGCAGCTTTGGTCTGGGAGAAATCCTCGTCCTTATGGAATTTTTGGAGGCAAAAGCCCTGCATGGGCCGCAGGCAAGTTGACTCCGAAAGGAGGCACTTTTCCCCAGGAAGACAAAATCAAGAACCCTCAATGCAGGTGTCATTTTGTGGGGCGCGTTTGGGCCTCCGATGGCAGCCAGGTTTGGAGGAGGGGGCAGCTTTGGTCTGGGAGAAATCCTCGTCCTTATGGAATTTTTGTACTCAAAAGCCCAGGACGGGACGCAGGCAAGTTGGTTTTGAAAGGAGGCACTTTCCCCCAAGAAGCCAAACTCAAGAGCCCACTTGGCAGATGTCATTTTGTAGGGCGCGTTTGGGCCTCCGATGGCAGCCAGGTTTGGAGGAGGGGGCAGCTTTGTTCTGGGAGAAATCCTCGTCCTTATGGAATTTTTGTAGGCAAAAGCCCAGGACGGGCCGCAGGCAAGTTGACTCCGAAAGGAGGCAATTTTCCCCAAGAAGCCAAACTCAAGAGCCCACTTGGCAGGTGTCATTTTGTAGGGCGCGTTTGGGCCTCCGATGGCAGCCAGGTTTGGAGGAGGGGGCAGCTTTGGTCTGGGAGAAATCCTCGTCCTTATGGAATTTTTGTAGGCAAAACCCCTGCATGAGCCGCAGGCAAGTTGACTCCGAAAGGAGGCACTTTTCCCCAGAAAGCCAAACTCAAGAGCCCACTTGGCAGATGTCTTTTGTAGGGCGCGTTTGGGCCTCCGATGGCAGCCAGGTTTGGAGGAGGGGGCAGCTTTGGTCTGGGAGGAATCCTCGTCCTTATGGAATTTTTGTAGCAAAAGCCCGGGACGGGACGCAGGCAAGTTGGTTTTGAAAGGAGTCACTTTTCCCCAAGAAGCCAAACTCAAGAGCCCACTTGGCAGATGTCATTTTGTAGGGCGCGTTTGGGCCTCCGATGGCAGCCAGGTTTGGAGGAGGGGGCAGCTTTGGTCTGGGAGAAATCCTCGTCCTTCTGGAATTTTTGTAGGCAAAAACCCCGCAAGGGCCGCAGGCAAGTTAGGCAAGTTGGCTTTGAAAGGAGGCACTTTTCCCCAAGAAGCCAAACTCAAGAGCCCACTTGGCAGATGTCATTTTGTAGGGCGCGTTTGGGCCTCCGATGGCAGCCAGGTTTGGAGGAGGGGGCAGCTTTGTTCTGGGAGAAATCCTCGTCCTTATGGAATTTTTGTAGCAAAAGCCCAGGATGGGCCGCAGGCAAGTTAGGCAAGTTGGCTCCGAAAGGAGGCACTTTTCCCCAAGAAGCCAAACTCAAGAACCCTCAATGCAGATGTCATTTTGTGGGGCGCGTTTGGGCCTCCGATGGCAGCCAGGTTTGGAGGAGGGGGCAGCTTTGGTCTGGGAGAAATCCTCGTCCTTATGGAATTTTTGTAGGCAAAAGCCCAGCATGGGCCGCTGGCAAGTTGACTCCGAAAGGAGGCACTTTTCCCCAAGAAGCCAAACTCAAGAGCCCACTTGGCAGATGTCATTTTGTAGGGCGCGTTTGGGCCTCCGATGGCAGCCAGGTTTGGAGGAGGGGGCAGCTTTGGTCTGGGAGAAATCCTCGTCCTTATGGAATTTTTGTAGGCAAAAGCCCAGAATGGGCCGCAGGCTAGTTAGGCAGGTTGGCTTTGAAAGGAGGCACTTTTCCGCAAGAAGCCAAACTCAAGAGCCCACTTGGCAGATGTCATTTTGTAGGGCGCGTTTGGGCCTCCGATGGCGGCCAGGTTTGGAGGAGGGGGCAGCTTTGGTCTGGGAGAAATCCTCGTCCTTATGGAATTTTTGTAGGCAAAAGCCCAGGACGGGCCGCAGGCAAGTTGGCTTTGAAAGGAGGCACTTCCACAAATGAAGCCAAACTCAAGAGCCCACTTGGCAGATGTCATTTTTTAGGGCACGTTTGGGCCTCCGATGGCAGCCAGGTTTGGAGGAGGGGGCAGCTTTGGTCTGGGAGAAATCCTCGTCCTTATGGAATTTTTGTAGGCAAAACCCCTGCATGAGCCGCAGGCAAGTTGACTCCGAAAGGAGGCACTTTTCCCCAGAAAGCCAAACTCAAGAGCCCACTTGGCAGATGTCTTTTGTAGGGCGCGTTTGGACCTCCGATGGCAGCCAGGTTTGGAGGAGGGGGCAGCTTTGGTCTGGGAGAAATCCTCGTCCTTATGGAATTTTTGTAGCAAAAGCCCGGGACGGGACGCAGGCAAGTTGGTTTTGAAAGGAGTCACTTTTCCCCAAGAAGACAAACTCAAGAGCCCACTTGGCAGGTGTCATTTTGTAGGGCGCGTTTGGGGCTCCGATGTCAGCCAGGTTTGGAGGAGGGGGCAGCTTTGGTCTGGGAGAAATCCTCGTCCTTATGGAATTTTTGTAGGCAAAAACCCCGCATGGGCCGCAGGCAAGTTAGGCAATTTGACTCCGAAAGGAGGCACTTTTCCCCAAGAAGCCAAACTCAAGAACCCTCAATGCAGATGTCATTTTGTGGGGCGCGTTTGGGCCTCCGATGGCAGCCAGGTTTGGAGGAGGGGGCAGCTTTGGTCTGGGAGAAATCCTCGTCCTTATGGAATTTTTGGAGGCAAAAGCCCAGGATGGGCCGCAGGCAAGTTAGGCAAGTTGGCTGCAAAAGGAGGCACTTTTCCCCAAGAAGCCAAACTCAAGAAACCTCAATGCAGATGTCATTTTGTGGGGCGCGTTTGGGCCTCCGATGGCAGCCAGGTTTGGAGGAGGGGGCAGCTTTGGTCTGGGAGAAATCCTCGTCCTTATGGAATTTTTGTAGTCTAAAGCCCAGCACGGGCTGCAGGCAAGTTGGCTTTGAAACGAGGCACTTTCCCCCAAGAAGCCAAACTCAGGAGCCCACTTGGCAGATGTCATTTTGTAGGGCGCGTTTGGGCCACCGATGGCAGCTAGGTTTGGAGGAGGGGGCAGCTTTGGTCTGGGAGAAATCCTCGTCCTTATGGAATTTTTGTAGGCAAAAGCCCAGAATGGGCTGCAGGCTAGTTAGGCAAGTTGGCTTTGAAAGGAGGCACTTTTCCGCAAGAAGCCAAACTCAAGAGCCCACTTGGCAGATGTCATTTTGTAGGGCGCGTTTGGGCCTCCGATGGCAGCCAGGTTTGGAGGAGGGGGCAGCTTTGGTCTGGGAGAAATCCTCGTCCTTATGGAATTTTTGTAGGCAAAAGCCCAGGACGGGCCGCAGGCAAGTTGGCTTTGAAAGGAGGCACTTCCACCCAAGAAGCCAAACTAAAGAGCCCACTTGGCAGATGTCATTTTGTAGGGCACGTTTGGGCCTCCGATGGCAGCCAGGTTTGGAGGAGGGGGCAGCTTTGGTCTGGGAGGAATCCTCGTCCTTATGGAATTTTTGTAGCAAAAGCCCGGGACGGGAGACAGGCAAGTTGGTTTTGAATGGAGTCACTTTTCCCCAAGAAGCGAAACTCAAGAGCCCACTTGGCAGGTGTCATTTTGTAGGGCACGTTTGGGCCTCCGATGGCAGCCAGGTTTGGAGGAGGGGGCAGCTTTGGCCTGGGAGAAATCCTCGTCCTTATGGAATTTTTGGAGGCAAAAGCCCAGGACGGGCCGCAGGCAAGTTAGGCAAGTTGGCTCCGAAAGGAGGCACTTTTCCTCAAGAAGCCAAACTCAAGAACCCTCAATGCAGATGTCATTTTGTGGGGCGCGTTTGGGCCTCCGATGGCAGCCAGGTTTGGAGGAGGGGGCAGCTTTGGTCTGGGAGAAATCCTCGTCCTTATGGAATTTTTGTAGGCAAAAGCCCTGCATGGGCCGCAGGCTAGTTAGGCAAGTTGGCTTCGAAAGGAGGCACTTTTCCCCAAGAAGCCAAACTCAAGAGCCCACTTGGCAGGTGTCATTTTGTAGGGCGCGTTTGGGCCTCCGATGGCAGCCAGGTTTGGAGGAGGGGGCAGCTTTGGTCTGGGAGAAATCCTGGTCCTTATGGAATTTTTGGAGGCAAAAGCCCTGCATGGGCCGCCGGCAAGTTGACTCCGAAAGGAGGCACTTTTCCCCAAGAAGCCAAACTCAAGAGCCCGCTTGGCAGATGTCATTTTGTAGGGCACGTTTGGGCCTCCGATGGCAGCCAGGTTTGGCGGAGGGGGCAGCTTTGGTCTGGGAGGAATCCTCGTCCTTATGGAATTTTTGTAGCAAAAGTCCGGGACGGGATGCAGGCAAGTTGGTTTTGAAAGGAGTCACTTTTCCCCAAGAAGCCAAACTCAATAGCCCACTTGGCAGATGTCATTTTGTAGGGCGCGTTTGGGCCTCCGATGGCAGCCAGGTTTGGAGGAGGGAGCAGCTTTGGTCTGGGAGAAATCCTCGTCCTTATGGAATTTTTGTAGGCAAAAGCCCAGGACGGGCCGCAGGCAAGTTAGGCAAGTTGGCTTTGAAAGGAGGCACTTTTCCCCAAGAAGCCAAACTCAAGAGCCCACTTGGCAGGTGTCATTTTGTAGGGCGCGTTTGGGCCTCCGATGGCAGCCAGGTTTGGAGGAGGGGGCAGCTTTCTTCTGGGAGAAATCCTCGTCCTTATGGAATTTTTGTAGGCAAAAGCCCTGCATGGGCCGCCGGCAAGTTGACTCCGAAAGGAGGCACTTTTCCCCAAGAAGCCAAACTGAAGAGCCCACTTGGCAGGTGTCATTTTGTAGGGCGCGTTTGGGCCTCCGATGGCAGCCAGGTTTGGAGGAGGGGGCAGCTTTGTTCTGGGAGAAATCCTCGTCCTTATGGAATTTTTGTAGGCAAAAACCCCGCATGGGCCGCAGGCAAGTTAGGCAAGTTGACTCCGAAAGAAGGCACTTTTCCCCAAGAAGCCAAACTCAAGAACCCTCAATGCAGATGTCATTTTGTGGGGCGCGTTTGGGCCTCCGATGGCAGCCAGGTTTGGAGGAGGGGGCAGCTTTGGTCTGGGAGAAATCCTCGTCCTTATGGAATTTTTGTAGTCTAAAGCCCAGCACGGGCTGCAGGCAAGTTGGCTTCGAAAGGAGGCACTTTCCCCCAAGAAGCCAAACTCAGGAACCCACTTGGCAGATGTCATTTTGTAGGGCGCGTTTGGGCCACCGATGGCAGCTAGGTTTGGAGGAGGGGGCAGCTTTGGTCTGGGAGAAATCCTCGTCCTTATGGAATTTTTGTAGGCAAAAGCCCAGAATGGGCTGCAGGCTAGTTAGGCAAGTTGGCTTTGAAAGGAGGCACTTTTCCGCAAGAAGCGAAACTCAAGAGCCCACTTGGCAGATGTCATTTTGTAGGGCGCGTTTGGGCCTCCGATGGCAGCCAGGTTTGGAGGAGGGGGCAGCTTTGGTCTGGGAGAAATCCTCGTCCTTATGGAATTTTTGGAGGCAAAAGCCCAGGACGGGCCGCAGGCAAGTTGGCTTTGAAAGGAGGCACATCCACCCAAGAAGCCAAACTCAAGAGCCCACTTGGCAGGTGTCATTTTGTAGGGCGCGTTTGGGCCTCCGATGGCAGCCAGGTTTGGAGGAGGGGGCAGCTTTGGTCTGGGAGGAATCCTCGTCCTTATGGAATTTTTGTAGCAAAAGCCCGGGACGGGACACAGGCAAGTTGGTTTTGAAAGGAGTCACTTTTCCCCAAGAAGCCAAACTCAAGAGCCCACTTGGCAAGTGTCATTTTGTAGGGCACGTTTGGGCCTCCGATGGCAGCCAGGTTTGGAGGAGGGGGCAGCTTTGGCCTGGGAGAAATCCTGGTCCTTATGGAATTTTTGGAGGCAAAAGCCCAGGACGGGCCGCAGGCAAGTTAGGCAAGTTGGCTCCGAAAGGAGGCACTTTTCCCCAAGAAGCCAAACTCAAGAACCCACAATGCAGATGTCATTTTGTAGGGCGCGTTTGGGCCTCCGATGGCAGCCAGGTTTGGAGGAGTGTGCAGTTTTCTTCTGGGAGAAATCCTCGTCCTTATGGAATTTTTGTAGGCAAAAGCACAGGACGGGACGCAGGCAAGTTGGCTTTGAAAGGAGGAACTTTCCCCCAAGAAGCCAAACTCAAGAGCCCACTTGGCAGATGTCATTTTGTAGGGCGCGTTTGGGCCTCCGATGGCAGCCAGGTTTGGAGGAGGGGGCAGCTTTGTTCTGGGAGAAATCCTCGTCCTTCTGGAATTTTTGTAGGCAAAAGCCCTGCATGGGCCGCCGGCAAGTTGACTCCGAAAGGAGGCACTTTTCCCCAACAAGCCAAACTCAAGAGCCCACTTGGCAGGTGTCATTTTGTAGGGCGCGTTTGGGCCTCCGATGGCAGCCAGGTTTGGAGGAGGGGGCAGCTTTGGTCTGGGAGAAATCCTCGTCCTTATGGAATTTTTGTAGGCAAAAGCCCAGAATGGGCCGCAGGCTAGTTAGGCAAGTTGGCTTTGAAAGGAGGCACTTTTCCGCAAGAAGCCAAACTCAAGAGCCCACTTGGCAGATGTCATTTTGTAGGGCGCGTTTGGGCCTCCGATGGCAGCCAGGTTTGGAGGAGGGGGCAGCTTTGGTCTGGGAGAAATCCTCGTCCTTATGGAATTTTTGTAGGCAAAAGCCCAGCACGGGCCGCAGGCAAGTTGGGTTTGAAAGGAGGCACTTCCACCCATGAAGCCAAACTCAAGAGCCCACTTGGCAGATGTCATTTTGTAGGGCACGTTTGGGCCTCCGATGGCAGCCAGGTTTGGAGGAGGGGGCAGCTTTGGTCTGGGAGAAATCCTCGTCCTTATGGAATTTTTGTAGGCAAAAGCCCAGGACGGGCCGCCGGCAAGTTGACTCCAAAAGGAGGCACTTTTCCCCAAGAAGCCAAACTCAAGAGCCCACTTGGCAGGTGTCATTTTGTAGGGCGCGTTTGGGCCTCCGATGGCAGCCAGGTTTGGAGGAGGGGGCAGCTTTGGTCTGGGAGGAATCCTCGTCCTTCTGGAATTTTTGTACTCAAAAGCCCAGGACGGGCCGCAGGCAAGTTAGGCAAGTTGGCTCCGAAAGGAGGCACTTTTCCCCAAGAAGCCAAACTCAAGAACCCACAATGCAGATGTCATTTTGTAGGGCGCGTTTGGGCCTCCGATGGCAGCCAGGTTTGGAGGAGTGGGCAGCTTTCTTCTGGGAGAAATCCTCGTCCTTATGGAATTTTTGTAGGCAAAAGCACAGGACGGGACGCAGGCAAGTTGGCTTTGAAAGGAGGAACTTTCCCCCAAGAAGCCAAACTCAAGAGCCCACTTGGCAGATGTCATTTTGTAGGGCGCGTTTGGGCCTCCGATGGCAGCCAGGTTTGGAGGAGGGGGCAGCTTTGTTCTGGGAGAAATCCTCGTCCTTCTGGAATTTTTGTAGGCAAAAGCCCTGCATGGGCCGCCGGCAAGTTGACTCCGAAAGGAGGCACTTTTCCCCAAGAAGCCAAACTCAAGAGCCCACTTGGCAGGTGTCATTTTGTAGGGCGCGTTTGGGCCTCCGATGGCAGCCAGGTTTGGAGGAGGGGGCAGCTTTGGTCTGGGAGAAATCCTCGTCCTTATGGAATTTTTGTAGGCAAAAGCCCAGAATGGGCCGCAGGCTAGTTAGGCAAGTTGGCTTTGAAAGGAGGCACTTTTCCGCAAGAAGCCAAACTCAAGAGCCCACTTGGCAGATGTCATTTTGTAGGGCGCGTTTGGGCCTCCGATGGCAGCCAGGTTTGGAGGAGGGGGCAGCTTTGGTCTGGGAGAAATCCTCGTCCTTATGGAATTTTTGTAGGCAAAAGCCCAGGACGGGCCGCAGGCAAGTTGGCTTTGAAAGGAGGCACTTCCACCCATGAAGCCAAACTCAAGAGCCCACTTGGCAGATGTCATTTTGTAGGGCACGTTTGGGCCTCCGATGGCAGCCAGGTTTGGAGGAGGGGGCAGCTTTGGTCTGGGAGAAATCCTCGTCCTTATGGAATTTTTGTAGGCAAAAGCCCTGCATGGGCCGCCGGCAAGTTGACTCCGAAAGGAGGCACTTTTCCCCAACAAGCCAAACTCAAGAGCCCACTTGGCAGATGTCATTTTGTAGGGCGCGTTTGGGCCTCCGATGGCAGCCAGGTTTGGAGGAGGGGGCAGCTTTGGTCTGGGAGGAATCCTCGTCCTTATGGAATTTTTGTTGGCAAAAGCCCAGGACGGTCCGCAGCCAAGTAAGGCAGGTTGGCTTTGAAAGGAGGCACTTTTCCCCAAGAAGCCAAACTCAAGAACCCACAATGCAGATGTCATTTTGTAGGGCGCGTTTGGGCCTCCGATGGCAGCCAGGTTTGGAGGAGGGGGCAGCTTTGGTCTGGGAGAAATCCTCGTCCTTATGGAATTTTTCTCGGCGAAAGCCCTGCATGGGCCGCAGGCAAGTTGACTCCGAAAGGAGGCACTTTTCCCCAGGAAGCCAAACTCAAGAGCCCACTTGGCAGATGTCATTTTGTGGGGCGCGTTTGGGCCTCCGATGGCAGCCAGGTTTGGAGGAGGGGGCAGCTTTGGTCTGGGAGGAATCCTCGTCCTTATGGAATTTTTGTAGTCTAAAGCCCAGCACGGGCCGCAGGCAAGTTGGTTTTGAAAGGAGTCACTTTTCCCCAAGAAGCCAAACTCAAGAGCCCACTTGGCAGGTGTCTTTTTGTAGGGCGCGTTTGGGCCTCCGATGGCAGCCAGGTTTGGAGGAGGGGGCAGCTTTGGTCTGGGAGAAATTCTTGTCCTTATGGAATTTTTGTTGGCAAAAGCCCAGGACGGTCCGCAGGCAAGTAAGGCAGGTTGGCTTTGAAAGGAGGCACTTTTCCCCAAGAAGCCAAACTCAAGAACCCACAATGCAGATGTCATTTTCTAGGGCGCGTTTGGGCCTCCGATGGCAGCCAGGTTTGGAGGAGGGGGCAGCTTTGGTCTGGGAGAAATCCTCGTCCTTATGGAATTTTTGTAGGCAAAAGCCCAGCACGGGCCGCAGGCTAGTTAGGCAAGTTGGCTATGAAAGGAGGCAATTTTTCCCAAGAAGCCAAACTCAAGAGCCCACTTGGCAGGTGTCATTTTGTAGGGCGCGTTTGGGCCTCCGATGGCAGCCAGGTTTGGAGGAGGGGGCAGCTTTGGTCTGGGAGAAATCCTCGTCCTTATGGAATTTTTGTAGGCAAAAGCCCTGCATGGGCCGCCGGCAAGTTGACTCCGAAAGGAGGCACTTTCCCCCAGGAAGCCAAACTCAAGAGCCCACTTGGCAGGTGTCATTTTGTAGGGCGCGTTTGGGCCTCTGATGGCAGCCAGGTTAGGAGGAGGGGGCAGCTTTGGTCTGGGAGGAATCCTCGTCCTTATGGAATTTTTGTAGCAAACGCCCGGGACGGGACGCAGGCAAGTTGGTTTTGAAAGGAGTCACTTTTCCCCAAGAAGCCAAACTGAAGAGCCCACTTGGCAGATGTCATTTTGTAGGGCGCGTTTGGGCCTCCGATGGCAGCCAGGTTTGGAGGAGGGGGCAGCTTTGGTCTGGGAGAAATCCTCGTCCTTGTGGAATTTTTGTACTCAAAAGCCCGGGACGGGACGCAGGCAAGTTTGCTTTGAAAGGAGGCACTTTCACCCAAGAAGCCAAACTCAAGAGCCCACTTGGCAGGTGTCATTTTGTAGGGCGCGTTTGGGCCTCCGATGGCAGCCAGGTTTGGAGGAGGGGGCAGCTTTGGTCTGGGAGAAATCCTCGTCCTTATGGAATTTTTGGAGGCAAAAGCCCAGCACGGGCCGCAGGCAAGTTGGCTTCGAAAGGAGGCACTTTTAACCAAGAAGCCAAACTCAAGAGCCCACTTGGCAGGTGTCATTTTGTAGGGCGCGCTTGGGCCTCCGATGGCAGCCAGGTTTGGAGGAGGGGGCAGCTTTGGTCTGGGAGAAATCCTCGTCCTTATGGAATTTTTGTAGGCAAAAGCGCAGGACCGGGTGCAGGGAAGTTGGCTTTGAAAGGAGGCACTTTTCCCCAAGAAGCCAAACTCAAGAGCCCACTTGGCAGGTGTCATTTTGTAGGGCGCGTTTGGGCCTCCGATGGCAGCCAGGTTTGGAGGAGGGGGCAGCTTTGGTCTGGGAGAAATCCTCGTCCTTATGGAATATTTGTAGGCAAAAGCCCTGCATGAGCCGCAGGCAAGTTGACTCCGAAAGGAGGCACTTTTCCCCAAGAAGCCAAACTCAAGAGCCCACTTGGCAGGTGTCATTTTGTAGGGCGCGTTTGGGCCTCCGATGGCAGCCAGGTTTGGAGGAGGGGGCAGCTTTGGTCTGGGAGAAATCCTCGTCCTTCTGGAATTTTTGTAGCAAAAGCACGGGACGTGACGCAGGCCAGTTGGTTTTGAAAGGAGTCACTTTTCCCCAAGAAGCCAAACTCAAGAGCCCACTTGGCAGGTGTCATTTTGTAGGGCGCGTTTGGGCCTCCGATGGCAGCCAGGTTTGGAGGAGGGGGCAGCTTTGGTCTGGGAGAAATCCTCGTCCTTATGGAATTTTTGTAGGCAAAAGCCCAGGACCGGATGCAGGCAAGTTGGCTTTGAAAGGAGGCACTTTTCCCCAAGAAGCCAAACTCAAGAGCCCACTTGGCAGGTGTCATTTTGTAGGGCGCGTTTGGGCCTCCGATGGCAGCCAGGTTTGGAGGAGGGGGCAGCTTTGGTCTGGGAGAAATCCTCGTCCTTATGGAATTTTTGTAGGCAAAAGCCCTGCATGGGCCGCAGGCAAGTTGACTCCGAAAGGAGGCACTTTTCCCCAAGAAGCCAAACTGAAGAGCCCACTTGGCAGATGTCATTTTGTAGGGCGCGTTTGGGCCTCCGATGGCAGCCAGGTTTGGAGGAGGGGGCAGCTTTGGTCTGGGAGAAATCCTCGTCCTTCTGGAATTTTTGGAGGCAAAAGCCCAGGACGGGCCGCAGGCAAGTTAGGCAAGTTGGCTCCGAAAGGAGGCACTTTTCCCCAAGAAGCCAAACTCAAGAGCCCACAATGCAGATGTCATTTTGTAGGGCGCGTTTGGGCCTCCGATGGCAGCCCGGTTTGGAGGAGGGGGCAGCTTTGGTCTGGGAGAAATCCTCGTCCTTATGGAATATTTGTAGGCAAAAGCCCTGCATGGGCCGCAGGCAAGTTGACTCCGAAAGGAGGCACTTTTCCCCAAGAAGCCAAACTCAAGAGCCCACTTGGCAGATGTCATTTTGTAGGGCGCGTTTGGGCCTCCGATGGCAGCCAGGTTTGGAGGAGGGGGCAGCTTTGGTCTGGGAGAAATCCTCGTCCTTATGGAATTTTTGTAGGCAAAAGCCCAGGACCGGATGCAGGCAAGTTGGCTTTGAAAGGAGGCACTTTTCCCCAAGAAGCCAAACTCAAGAGCCCACTTGGCAGGTGTCATTTTGTAGGGCGCGTTTGGGCCTCCGATGGCAGCCAGGTTTGGAGGAGGGGGCAGCTTTGGTCTGGGAGAAATCCTCGTCCTTATGGAATTTTTGTAGGCAAAAGCCCTGCATGGGCCGCAGGCAAGTTGACTCCGAAAGGAGGCACTTTTCCCCAAGAAGCCAAACTGAAGAGCCCACTTGGCAGGTGTCATTTTGTAGGGCGCGTTTGGGCCTCCGATGGCAGCCAGGTTTGGAGGAGGGGGCAGCTTTGGTCTGGGAGAAATCCTCGTCCTTATGGAATTTTTGTAGGCAAAAGCCCAGGACGGGCCGCAGGCAAGTTAGGCAAGTTGGCTCCGAAAGGAGGCACTTTTCCCCAAGAAGCCAAACTCAAGAGCCCACAATGCAGATGTCATTTTGTAGGGCGCGTTTGGGCCTCCGATGGCAGCCAGGTTTGGAGGAGGGGGCAGCTTTGGTCTGGGAGAAATCCTCGTCCTTATGGAATTTTTGTAGCAAAAGTCCGGGACGGGGTGCAGGCAAGTTGGTTTTGAAAGGAGTCACTTTTCCCCAAGAAGCCAAACTCAAGAGCCCACTTGGCAGATGTCATTTTGTAGGGCGCGTTTGGGCCTCCGATGGCAGCCAGGTTTGGAGGAGGGGGCAGCTTTGGTCTGGGAGAAATCCTCGTCCTTATGGAATTTTTCTCGGCGAAAGCCCTGCATTGGCCGCAGGCAAGTTGACTCCGAAAGGAGGCACTTTTCCCCAGGAAGCCAAACTCAAGAGCCCACTTGGCAGATGTCATTTTGTGGGGCGCGTTTGGGCCTCCGATGGCAGCCAGGTTTGGAGGAGGGGGCAGCTTTGGTCTGGGAGGAATCCTCGTCCTTATGGAATTTTTGTAGCAAAAGCCCGGGACGGGACGCAGGCAAGTTGGTTTTGAAAGGAGTCACTTTTCCCCAAGAAGCCAAACTCAAGAGCCCACTTGGCAGGTGTCATTTTGTAGGGCGCGTTTGGGCCTCCGATGGCAGCCAGGTTTGGAGGAGGGGGCAGCTTTGGTCTGGGAGAAATTCTTGTCCTTATGGAATTTTTGTTGGCAAAAGCCCAGGAGGGTCCGCAGGCAAGTAAGGCAGGTTGGCTTTGAAAGGAGGCACTTTTCCCCAAGAAGCCAAACTCAAGAGCCCACTTGGCAGATGTCATTTTGTAGGGCGCGTTTGGGCCTCCGATGGCAGCCAGGTTTGGAGGAGGGGGCAGCTTTGGTCTGGGAGAAATCCTCGTCCTTATGGAATTTTTGTTGGCAAAAGCCCAGCACGGGCCACAGGCTAGTTAGGCAAGTTGGCTATGAAAGGAGGCACTTTTCCCCAAGAAGCCAAACTCAAGAGCCCACTTGGCAGGTGTCATTTTGTAGGGCGCGTTTGGGCCTCCGATGGCAGCCAGGTTTGGAGGAGGGGGCAGCTTTGGTCTGGGAGAAATCCTCGTCCTTATGGAATTTTTGTAGGCAAAATCCCTGAATGGGCCGCCGGCAAGTTGACTCCGAAAGGAGGCACTTTTCCCCAAGAAGCCAAACTCAAGAGCCCACTTGGCAGGTGTCATTTTGTAGGGCGCGTTTGGGCCTCTGATGGCAGCCAGGTTAGGAGGAGGGGGCAGCTTTGGTCTGGGAGGAATCCTCGTCCTTACGGAATTTTTGTAGCAAACGCCCGGGACGGGACGCAGGCAAGTTGGTTTTGAAAGGAGTCACTTTTCCCCAAGAAGCCAAACTGAAGAGCCCACTTGGCAGATGTCATTTTGTAGGGCGCGTTTGGGCCTCCGATGCCAGCCAGGTTTGGAGGAGGGGGCAGCTTTGGTCTGGGAGAAATCCTCGTCCTTGTGGAATTTTTGTACTCAAAAGCCCAGGACCGGCCGCAGGCAAGTTTGCTTTGAAAGGAGGCACTTTCACCCAAGAAGCCAAACTCAAGAGCCCACTTGGCAGGTGTCATTTTGTAGGGCGCGTTTGGGCCTCCAATGGCAGCCAGGTTTGGAGGAGGGGGCAGCTTTGGTCTGGGAGAAATCCTCGTCCTTATGGAATTTTGGAGGCAAAAGCCCAGCACGGGCCGCAGGCAAGTTGGCTTCGAAAGGAGGCACTTTTCCCCAAGAAGCCAAACTCAAGAGCCCACTTGGCAGGTGTCATTTTGTAGGGCGCGCTTGGGCCTCCGATGGCAGCCAGGTTTGGAGGAGGGGGCAGCTTTGGTCTGGGAGAAATCCTCGTCCTTATGGAATTTTTGTAGGCAAAAGCGCAGGACCGGGTGCAGGGAAGTTGGCTTTGAAAGGAGGCACTTTTCCCCAAGAAGCCAAACTCAAGAGCCCACTTGGCAGGTGTCATTTTGTAGGGCGCGTTTGGGCCTCCGATGGCAGCCAGGTTTGGAGGAGGGGGCAGCTTTGGTCTGGGAGAAATCCTCGTCCTTATGGAATATTTGTAGGCAAAAGCCCTGCATGGGCCGCAGGCAAGTTGACTCCGAAAGGAGGCACTTTTCCCCAAGAAGCCAAACTCAAGAGCCCACTTGGCAGATGTCATTTTGTAGGGCGCGTTTGGGCCTCCGATGGCAGCCAGGTTTGGAGGAGGGGGCAGCTTTGGTCTGGGAGAAATCCTCGTCCTTCTGGAATTTTTGTAGCAAAAGCACGGGACGTGACGCAGGCCAGTTGGTTTTGAAAGGAGTCACTTTTCCCCAAGAAGCCAAACTCAAGAGCCCACTTGGCAGGTGTCATTTTGTAGGGCGCGTTTGGGCCTCCGATGGCAGCCAGGTTTGGAGGAGGGGGCAGCTTTGGTCTGGGAGAAATCCTCGTCCTTATGGAATTTTTGTAGGCAAAAGCCCAGGACCGGATGCAGGCAAGTTGGCTTTGAAAGGAGGCACTTTTCCCCAAGAAGCCAAACTCAAGAGCCCACTTGGCAGATGTCATTTTGTGGGGCGCGTTTGGGCCTCCGATGGCAGCCAGGTTTGGAGGAGGGGGCAGCTTTGGTCTGGGAGGAATCCTCGTCCTTATGGAATTTTTGTAGTCTAAAGCCCAGCACGGGCCGCAGGCAAGTTGGTTTTGAAAGGAGTCACTTTTCCCCAAGAAGCCAAACTCAAGAGCCCACTTGGCAGGTGTCTTTTTGTAGGGCGCGTTTGGGCCTCCGATGGCAGCCAGGTTTGGAGGAGGGGGCAGCTTTGGTCTGGGAGAAATTCTTGTCCTTATGGAATTTTTGTTGGCAAAAGCCCAGGACGGTCCGCAGGCAAGTAAGGCAGGTTGGCTTTGAAAGGAGGCACTTTTCCCCAAGAAGCCAAACTCAAGAACCCACAATGCAGATGTCATTTTCTAGGGCGCGTTTGGGCCTCCGATGGCAGCCAGGTTTGGAGGAGGGGGCAGCTTTGGTCTGGGAGAAATCCTCGTCCTTATGGAATTTTTGTAGGCAAAAGCCCAGCACGGGCCGCAGGCTAGTTAGGCAAGTTGGCTATGAAAGGAGGCAATTTTTCCCAAGAAGCCAAACTCAAGAGCCCACTTGGCAGGTGTCATTTTGTAGGGCGCGTTTGGGCCTCCGATGGCAGCCAGGTTTGGAGGAGGGGGCAGCTTTGGTCTGGGAGAAATCCTCGTCCTTATGGAATTTTTGTAGGCAAAAGCCCTGCATGGGCCGCCGGCAAGTTGACTCCGAAAGGAGGCACTTTCCCCCAGGAAGCCAAACTCAAGAGCCCACTTGGCAGGTGTCATTTTGTAGGGCGCGTTTGGGCCTCTGATGGCAGCCAGGTTAGGAGGAGGGGGCAGCTTTGGTCTGGGAGGAATCCTCGTCCTTATGGAATTTTTGTAGCAAACGCCCGGGACGGGACGCAGGCAAGTTGGTTTTGAAAGGAGTCACTTTTCCCCAAGAAGCCAAACTGAAGAGCCCACTTGGCAGATGTCATTTTGTAGGGCGCGTTTGGGCCTCCGATGGCAGCCAGGTTTGGAGGAGGGGGCAGCTTTGGTCTGGGAGAAATCCTCGTCCTTGTGGAATTTTTGTACTCAAAAGCCCGGGACGGGACGCAGGCAAGTTTGCTTTGAAAGGAGGCACTTTCACCCAAGAAGCCAAACTCAAGAGCCCACTTGGCAGGTGTCATTTTGTAGGGCGCGTTTGGGCCTCCGATGGCAGCCAGGTTTGGAGGAGGGGGCAGCTTTGGTCTGGGAGAAATCCTCGTCCTTATGGAATTTTTGGAGGCAAAAGCCCAGCACGGGCCGCAGGCAAGTTGGCTTCGAAAGGAGGCACTTTTAACCAAGAAGCCAAACTCAAGAGCCCACTTGGCAGGTGTCATTTTGTAGGGCGCGCTTGGGCCTCCGATGGCAGCCAGGTTTGGAGGAGGGGGCAGCTTTGGTCTGGGAGAAATCCTCGTCCTTATGGAATTTTTGTAGGCAAAAGCGCAGGACCGGGTGCAGGGAAGTTGGCTTTGAAAGGAGGCACTTTTCCCCAAGAAGCCAAACTCAAGAGCCCACTTGGCAGGTGTCATTTTGTAGGGCGCGTTTGGGCCTCCGATGGCAGCCAGGTTTGGAGGAGGGGGCAGCTTTGGTCTGGGAGAAATCCTCGTCCTTATGGAATATTTGTAGGCAAAAGCCCTGCATGAGCCGCAGGCAAGTTGACTCCGAAAGGAGGCACTTTTCCCCAAGAAGCCAAACTCAAGAGCCCACTTGGCAGGTGTCATTTTGTAGGGCGCGTTTGGGCCTCCGATGGCAGCCAGGTTTGGAGGAGGGGGCAGCTTTGGTCTGGGAGAAATCCTCGTCCTTCTGGAATTTTTGTAGCAAAAGCACGGGACGTGACGCAGGCCAGTTGGTTTTGAAAGGAGTCACTTTTCCCCAAGAAGCCAAACTCAAGAGCCCACTTGGCAGGTGTCATTTTGTAGGGCGCGTTTGGGCCTCCAATGGCAGCCAGGTTTGGAGGAGGGGGCAGCTTTGGTCTGGGAGAAATCCTCGTCCTTATGGAATTTTTGTAGGCAAAAGCCCAGGACCGGATGCAGGCAAGTTGGCTTTGAAAGGAGGCACTTTTCCCCAAGAAGCCAAACTCAAGAGCCCACTTGGCAGGTGTCATTTTGTAGGGCGCGTTTGGGCCTCCGATGGCAGCCAGGTTTGGAGGAGGGGGCAGCTTTGGTCTGGGAGAAATCCTCGTCCTTATGGAATTTTTGTAGGCAAAAGCCCTGCATGGGCCGCAGGCAAGTTGACTCCGAAAGGAGGCACTTTTCCCCAAGAAGCCAAACTGAAGAGCCCACTTGGCAGATGTCATTTTGTAGGGCGCGTTTGGGCCTCCGATGGCAGCCAGGTTTGGAGGAGGGGGCAGCTTTGGTCTGGGAGAAATCCTCGTCCTTCTGGAATTTTTGGAGGCAAAAGCCCAGGACGGGCCGCAGGCAAGTTAGGCAAGTTGGCTCCGAAAGGAGGCACTTTTCCCCAAGAAGCCAAACTCAAGAGCCCACAATGCAGATGTCATTTTGTAGGGCGCGTTTGGGCCTCCGATGGCAGCCCGGTTTGGAGGAGGGGGCAGCTTTGGTCTGGGAGAAATCCTCGTCCTTATGGAATATTTGTAGGCAAAAGCCCTGCATGGGCCGCAGGCAAGTTGACTCCGAAAGGAGGCACTTTTCCCCAAGAAGCCAAACTCAAGAGCCCACTTGGCAGATGTCATTTTGTAGGGCGCGTTTGGGCCTCCGATGGCAGCCAGGTTTGGAGGAGGGGGCAGCTTTGGTCTGGGAGAAATCCTCGTCCTTATGGAATTTTTGTAGGCAAAAGCCCAGGACCGGATGCAGGCAAGTTGGCTTTGAAAGGAGGCACTTTTCCCCAAGAAGCCAAACTGAAGAGCCCACTTGGCAGGTGTCATTTTGTAGGGCGCGTTTGGGCCTCCGATGGCAGCCAGGTTTGGAGGAGGGGGCAGCTTTGGTCTGGGAGAAATCCTCGTCCTTATGGAATTTTTGTAGGCAAAAGCCCAGGACGGGCCGCAGGCAAGTTAGGCAAGTTGGCTCCGAAAGGAGGCACTTTTCCCCAAGAAGCCAAACTCAAGAGCCCACAATGCAGATGTCATTTTGTAGGGCGCGTTTGGGCCTCCGATGGCAGCCAGGTTTGGAGGAGAGGGCAGCTTTGGTCTGGGAGAAATCCTCGTCCTTATGGAATTTTTGTAGCAAAAGTCCGGGACGGGGTGCAGGCAAGTTGGTTTTGAAAGGAGTCACTTTTCCCCAAGAAGCCAAACTCAAGAGCCCACTTGGCAGATGTCATTTTGTAGGGCGCGTTTGGGCCTCCGATGGCAGCCAGGTTTGGAGGAGGGGGCAGCTTTGGTCTGGGAGAAATCCTCGTCCTTATGGAATTTTTCTCGGCGAAAGCCCTGCATTGGCCGCAGGCAAGTTGACTCCGAAAGGAGGCACTTTTCCCCAGGAAGCCAAACTCAAGAGCCCACTTGGCAGATGTCATTTTGTGGGGCGCGTTTGGGCCTCCGATGGCAGCCAGGTTTGGAGGAGGGGGCAGCTTTGGTCTGGGAGGAATCCTCGTCCTTATGGAATTTTTGTAGCAAAAGCCCGGGACGGGACGCAGGCAAGTTGGTTTTGAAAGGAGTCACTTTTCCCCAAGAAGCCAAACTCAAGAGCCCACTTGGCAGGTGTCATTTTGTAGGGCGCGTTTGGGCCTCCGATGGCAGCCAGGTTTGGAGGAGGGGGCAGCTTTGGTCTGGGAGAAATTCTTGTCCTTATGGAATTTTTGTTGGCAAAAGCCCAGGAGGGTCCGCAGGCAAGTAAGGCAGGTTGGCTTTGAAAGGAGGCACTTTTCCCCAAGAAGCCAAACTCAAGAGCCCACTTGGCAGATGTCATTTTGTAGGGCGCGTTTGGGCCTCCGATGGCAGCCAGGTTTGGAGGAGGGGGCAGCTTTGGTCTGGGAGAAATCCTCGTCCTTATGGAATTTTTGTTGGCAAAAGCCCAGCACGGGCCACAGGCTAGTTAGGCAAGTTGGCTATGAAAGGAGGCACTTTTCCCCAAGAAGCCAAACTCAAGAGCCCACTTGGCAGGTGTCATTTTGTAGGGCGCGTTTGGGCCTCCGATGGCAGCCAGGTTTGGAGGAGGGGGCAGCTTTGGTCTGGGAGAAATCCTCGTCCTTATGGAATTTTTGGAGGCAAAAGCCCAGCACGGGCCGCAGGCAAGTTGGCTTCGAAAGGAGGCACTTTTCCCCAAGAAGCCAAACTCAAGAGCCCACTTGGCAGGTGTCATTTTGTAGGGCGCGCTTGGGCCTCCGATGGCAGCCAGGTTTGGAGGAGGGGGCAGCTTTGGTCTGGGAGAAATCCTCGTCCTTATGGAATTTTTGTAGGCAAAAGCGCAGGACCGGGTGCAGGGAAGTTGGCTTTGAAAGGAGGCACTTTTCCCCAAGAAGCCAAACTCAAGAGCCCACTTGGCAGGTGTCATTTTGTAGGGCGCGTTTGGGCCTCCGATGGCAGCCAGGTTTGGAGGAGGGGGCAGCTTTGGTCTGGGAGAAATCCTCGTCCTTATGGAATATTTGTAGGCAAAAGCCCTGCATGGGCCGCAGGCAAGTTGACTCCGAAAGGAGGCACTTTTCCCCAAGAAGCCAAACTCAAGAGCCCACTTGGCAGATGTCATTTTGTAGGGCGCGTTTGGGCCTCCGATGGCAGCCAGGTTTGGAGGAGGGGGCAGCTTTGGTCTGGGAGAAATCCTCGTCCTTCTGGAATTTTTGTAGCAAAAGCACGGGACGTGACGCAGGCCAGTTGGTTTTGAAAGGAGTCACTTTTCCCCAAGAAGCCAAACTCAAGAGCCCACTTGGCAGGTGTCATTTTGTAGGGCGCGTTTGGGCCTCCGATGGCAGCCAGGTTTGGAGGAGGGGGCAGCTTTGGTCTGGGAGAAATCCTCGTCCTTATGGAATTTTTGTAGGCAAAAGCCCAGGACCGGATGCAGGCAAGTTGGCTTTGAAAGGAGGCACTTTTCCCCAAGAAGCCAAACTCAAGAGCCCACTTGGCAGGTGTCATTTTGTAGGGCGCGTTTGGGCCTCCGATGGCAGCCAGGTTTGGAGGAGGGGGCAGCTTTGGTCTGGGAGAAATCCTCGTCCTTATGGAATTTTTGTAGGCAAAAGCCCTGCATGGGCCGCAGGCAAGTTGACTCCGAAAGGAGGCACTTTTCCCCAAGAAGCCAAACTCAAGAGCCCACTTGGCAGGTGTCATTTTGTAGGGCGCGTTTGGGCCTCCGATGGCAGCCAGGTTTGGAGGAGGGGGCAGCTTTGGTCTGGGAGAAATCCTCGTCCTTATGGAATTTTTGTAGGCAAAAGCCCAGGACGGGCCGCAGGAAAGTTAGGCAAGTTGGCTCCGAAAGGAGGCACTTTTCCCCAAGAAGCCAAACTCAAGAGCCCACAATGCAGATGTCATTTTGTAGGGCGCGTTTGGGCCTCCGATGGCAGCCAGGTTTGGAGGAGGGGGCAGCTTTGGTCTGGGAGAAATCCTCGTCCTTATGGAATTTTTGTAGCAAAAGTCCGGGACGGGGTGCAGGCAAGTTGGTTTTGAAAGGAGTCACTTTTCCCCAAGAAGCCAAACTCAAGAGCCCACTTGGCAGATGTCATTTTGTAGGGCGCGTTTGGGCCTCCGATGGCAGCCAGGTTTGGAGGAGGGGGCAGCTTTGGTCTGGGAGAAATCCTCGTCCTTATGGAATTTTTCTCGGCGAAAGCCCTGCATTGGCCGCAGGCAAGTTGACTCCGAAAGGAGGCACTTTTCCCCAGGAAGCCAAACTCAAGAGCCCACTTGGCAGATGTCATTTTGTGGGGCGCGTTTGGGCCTCCGATGGCAGCCAGGTTTGGAGGAGGGGGCAGCTTTGGTCTGGGAGGAATCCTCGTCCTTATGGAATTTTTGTAGCAAAAGCCCGGGACGGGACGCAGGCAAGTTGGTTTTGAAAGGAGTCACTTTTCCCCAAGAAGCCAAACTCAAGAGCCCACTTGGCAGGTGTCATTTTGTAGGGCGCGTTTGGGCCTCCGATGGCAGCCAGGTTTGGAGGAGGGGGCAGCTTTGGTCTGGGAGAAATTCTTGTCCTTATGGAATTTTTGTTGGCAAAAGCCCAGGAGGGTCCGCAGGCAAGTAAGGCAGGTTGGCTTTGAAAGGAGGCACTTTTCCCCAAGAAGCCAAACTCAAGAGCCCACTTGGCAGATGTCATTTTGTAGGGCGCGTTTGGGCCTCCGATGGCAGCCAGGTTTGGAGGAGGGGGCAGCTTTGGTCTGGGAGAAATCCTCGTCCTTATGGAATTTTTGTTGGCAAAAGCCCAGCACGGGCCACAGGCTAGTTAGGCAAGTTGGCTATGAAAGGAGGCACTTTTCCCCAAGAAGCCAAACTCAAGAGCCCACTTGGCAGGTGTCATTTTGTAGGGCGCGTTTGGGCCTCCGATGGCAGCCAGGTTTGGAGGAGGGGGCAGCTTTGGTCTGGGAGAAATCCTCGTCCTTATGGAATTTTTGTAGGCAAAATCCCTGAATGGGCCGCCGGCAAGTTGACTCCGAAAGGAGGCACTTTTCCCCAAGAAGCCAAACTCAAGAGCCCACTGGGCAGGTGTCATTTTGTAGGGCGCGTTTGGGCCTCTGATGGCAGCCAGGTTAGGAGGAGGGGGCAGCTTTGGTCTGGGAGGAATCCTCGTCCTTACGGAATTTTTGTAGCAAACGCCCGGGACGGGACGCAGGCAAGTTGGTTTTGAAAGGAGTCACTTTTCCCCAAGAAGCCAAACTGAAGAGCCCACTTGGCAGATGTCATTTTGTAGGGCGCGTTTGGGCCTCCGATGCCAGCCAGGTTTGGAGGAGGGGGCAGCTTTGGTCTGGGAGAAATCCTCGTCCTTATGGAATTTTTGGAGGCAAAAGCCCAGCACGGGCCGCAGGCAAGTTGGCTTCGAAAGGAGGCACTTTTCCCCAAGAAGCCAAACTCAAGAGCCCACTTGGCAGGTGTCATTTTGTAGGGCGCGCTTGGGCCTCCGATGGCAGCCAGGTTTGGAGGAGGGGGCAGCTTTGGTCTGGGAGAAATCCTCGTCCTTATGGAATTTTTGTAGGCAAAAGCGCAGGACCGGGTGCAGGGAAGTTGGCTTTGAAAGGAGGCACTTTTCCCCAAGAAGCCAAACTCAAGAGCCCACTTGGCAGGTGTCATTTTGTAGGGCGCGTTTGGGCCTCCGATGGCAGCCAGGTTTGGAGGAGGGGGCAGCTTTGGTCTGGGAGAAATCCTCGTCCTTATGGAATATTTGTAGGCAAAAGCCCTGCATGGGCCGCAGGCAAGTTGACTCCGAAAGGAGGCACTTTTCCCCAAGAAGCCAAACTCAAGAGCCCACTTGGCAGATGTCATTTTGTAGGGCGCGTTTGGGCCTCCGATGGCAGCCAGGTTTGGAGGAGGGGGCAGCTTTGGTCTGGGAGAAATCCTCGTCCTTCTGGAATTTTTGTAGCAAAAGCACGGGACGTGACGCAGGCCAGTTGGTTTTGAAAGGAGTCACTTTTCCCCAAGAAGCCAAACTCAAGAGCCCACTTGGCAGGTGTCATTTTGTAGGGCGCGTTTGGGCCTCCGATGGCAGCCAGGTTTGGAGGAGGGGGCAGCTTTGGTCTGGGAGAAATCCTCGTCCTTATGGAATTTTTGTAGGCAAAAGCCCAGGACCGGATGCAGGCAAGTTGGCTTTGAAAGGAGGCACTTTTCCCCAAGAAGCCAAACTCAAGAGCCCACTTGGCAGGTGTCATTTTGTAGGGCGCGTTTGGGCCTCCGATGGCAGCCAGGTTTGGAGGAGGGGGCAGCTTTGGTCTGGGAGAAATCCTCGTCCTTATGGAATTTTTGTAGGCAAAAGCCCTGCATGGGCCGCAGGCAAGTTGACTCCGAAAGGAGGCACTTTTCCCCAAGAAGCCAAACTCAAGAGCCCACTTGGCAGGTGTCATTTTGTAGGGCGCGTTTGGGCCTCCGATGGCAGCCAGGTTTGGAGGAGGGGGCAGCTTTGGTCTGGGAGAAATCCTCGTCCTTATGGAATTTTTGTAGGCAAAAGCCCAGGACGGGCCGCAGGAAAGTTAGGCAAGTTGGCTCCGAAAGGAGGCACTTTTCCCCAAGAAGCCAAACTCAAGAGCCCACAATGCAGATGTCATTTTGTAGGGCGCGTTTGGGCCTCCGATGGCAGCCAGGTTTGGAGGAGGGGGCAGCTTTGTTCTGGGAGAAATCCTCGTCCTTATGGAATTTTTGTAGCAAAAGTCCGGGACGGGGTGCAGGCAAGTTGGTTTTGAAAGGAGTCACTTTTCCCCAAGAAGCCAAACTCAAGAGCCCACTTGGCAGATGTCATTTTGTAGGGCGCGTTTGGGCCTCCGATGGCAGCCAGGTTTGGAGGAGGGGGCAGCTTTGGTCTGGGAGAAATCCTCGTCCTTATGGAATTTTTCTCGGCGAAAGCCCTGCATGGGCCGCAGGCAAGTTGACTCCGAAAGGAGGCACTTTTCCCCAGGAAGCCAAACTCAAGAGCCCACTTGGCAGATGTCATTTTGTGGGGCGCGTTTGGGCCTCCGATGGCAGCCAGGTTTGGAGGAGGGGGCAGCTTTGGTCTGGGAGGAATCCTCGTCCTTATGGAATTTTTGTAGCAAAAGCCCGGGACGGGACGCAGGCAAGTTGGTTTTGAAAGGAGTCACTTTTCCCCAAGAAGCCAAACTCAAGAGCCCACTTGGCAGATGTCATTTTGTGGGGCGCGTTTGGGCCTCCGATGGCAGCCAGGTTTGGAGGAGGGGGCAGCTTTGGTCTGGGAGAAATCCTCGTCCTTATGGAATTTTTGTTGGCAAAAGCCCAGGAGGGTCCGCAGGCAAGTAAGGCAGGTTGGCTTTGAAAGGAGGCACTTTTCCCCAAGAAGCCAAACTCAAGAGCCCACTTGGCAGATGTCATTTTGTAGGGCGCGTTTGGGCCTCCGATGGCAGCCAGGTTTGGAGGAGGGGGCAGCTTTGGTCTGGGAGAAATCCTCGTCCTTATGGAATTTTTGTTGGCAAAAGCCCAGCACGGGCCACAGGCTAGTTAGGCAAGTTGGCTATGAAAGGAGGCACTTTTCCCCAAGAAGCCAAACTCAAGAGCCCACTTGGCAGGTGTCATTTTGTAGGGCGCGTTTGGGCCTCCGATGGCAGCCAGGTTTGGAGGAGGGGGCAGCTTTGGTCTGGGAGAAATCCTCGTCCTTATGGAATTTTTGTAGGCAAAAGCCCTGAATGGGCCGCCGGCAAGTTGACTCCGAAAGGAGGCACTTTTCCCCAAGAAGCCAAACTCAAGAGCCCACTTGGCAGGTGTCATTTTGTAGGGCGCGTTTGGGCCTCCGATGGCAGCCAGGTTTGGAGGAGGGGGCAGCTTTGGTCTGGGAGGAATCCTCGTCCTTATGGAATTTTTGTAGCAAAAGCCCGGGACGGGACGCAGGCAAGTTGGTTTTGAAAGGAGTCACTTTTCCCCAAGAAGACAAACTCAAGAGCCCACTTGGCAGGTGTCATTTTGTAGGGCGCGTTTGGGCCTCCGATGGCAGCCAGGTTTGGAGGAGGGGGCAGCTTTGGTCTGGGAGAAATCCTCGTCCTTATGGAATTTTTGTAGCAAAAGCCCGGGACGGGACGCAGGCAAGTTGGTTTTGAAAGGAGTCACTTTTCCCCAAGAAGACAAACTCAAGAGCCCACTTGGCAGGTGTCATTTTGTAGGGCGCGTTTGGGCCTCCGATGTCAGCCAGGTTTGGAGGAGGGGGCAGCTTTGGTCTGGGAGAAATCCTCGTCCTTATGGAATTTTTGTAGGCAAAAACCCCGCATGGGCCGCAGGCAAGTTAGGCAATTTGACTCCGAAAGGAGGCACTTTTCCCCAAGAAGCCAAACTCAAGAACCCTCAATGCAGATGTCATTTTGTGGGGCGCGTTTGGGCCTCCGATGGCAGCCAGGTTTGGAGGAGGGGGCAGCTTTGGTCTGGGAGAAATCCTCGTCCTTATGGAATTTTTGGAGGCAAAAGCCCAGGATGGGCCGCAGGCAAGTTAGGCAAGTTGGCTGCAAAAGGAGGCACTTTTCCCCAAGAAGCCAAACTCAAGAAACCTCAATGCAGATGTCATTTTGTGGGGCGCGTTTGGGCCTCCGATGGCAGCCAGGTTTGGAGGAGGGGGCAGCTTTGGTCTGGGAGAAATCCTCGTCCTTATGGAATTTTTGTAGTCTAAAGCCCAGCACGGGCCGCAGGCAAGTTGGCTTTGAAACGAGGCACTTTCCCCCAAGAAGCCAAACTCAGGAGCCCACTTGGCAGATGTCATTTTGTAGGGCGCGTTTGGGCCACCGATGGCAGCTAGGTTTGGAGGAGGGGGCAGCTTTGGTCTGGGAGAAATCCTCGTCCTTATGGAATTTTTGTAGGCAAAAGCCCAGAATGGGCTGCAGGCTAGTTAGGCAAGTTGGCTTTGAAAGGAGGCACTTTTCCGCAAGAAGCCAAACTCAAGAGCCCACTTGGCAGATGTCATTTTGTAGGGCGCGTTTGGGCCTCCGATGGCAGCCAGGTTTGGAGGAGGGGGCAGCTTTGGTCTGGGAGAAATCCTCGTCCTTATGGAATTTTTGGAGGCAAAAGCCCAGGACGGGCCGCAGGCAAGTTGGCTTTGAAAGGAGGCACTTCCACCCAAGAAGCCAAACTCAAGAGCCCACTTGGCAGATGTCATTTTGTAGGGCACGTTTGGGCCTCCGATGGCAGCCAGGTTTGGAGGAGGGGGCAGCTTTGGTCTGGGAGGAATCCTCGTCCTTATGGAATTTTTGTAGCAAAAGCCCGGGACGGGAGACAGGCAAGTTGGTTTTGAATGGAGTCACTTTTCCCCAAGAAGCCAAACTCAAGAGCCCACTTGGCAGGTGTCATTTTGTAGGGCACGTTTGGGCCTCCGATGGCAGCCAGGTTTGGAGGAGGGGGCAGCTTTGGCCTGGGAGAAATCCTCGTCCTTATGGAATTTTTGGAGGCAAAAGCCCAGGACGGGCCGCAGGCAAGTTAGGCAAGTTGGCTCCGAAAGGAGGCACTTTTCCTCAAGAAGCCAAACTCAAGAACCCTCAATGCAGATGTCATTTTGTGGGGCGCGTTTGGGCCTCCGATGGCAGCCAGGTTTGGAGGAGGGGGCAGCTTTGGTCTGGGAGAAATCCTCGTCCTTATGGAATTTTTGTAGGCAAAAGCCCAGCATGGGCCGCAGGCTAGTTAGGCAAGTTGGCTTCGAAAGGAGGCACTTTTCCCCAAGAAGCCAAACTCAAGAGCCCACTTGGCAGGTGTCATTTTGTAGGGCGCGTTTGGGCCTCCGATGGCAGCCAGGTTTGGAGGAGGGGGCAGCTTTGGTCTGGGAGAAATCCTCGTCCTTATGGAATTTTTGGAGGCAAAAGCCCTGCATGGGCCGCCGGCAAGTTGACTCCGAAAGGAGGCACTTTTCCCCAAGAAGCCAAACTCAAGAGCCCGCTTGGCAGATGTCATTTTGTAGGGCACGTTTGGGCCTCCGATGGCAGCCAGGTTTGGCGGAGGGGGCAGCTTTGGTCTGGGAGGAATCCTCGTCCTTATGGAATTTTTGTAGCAAAAGTCCGGGACGGGATGCAGGCAAGTTGGTTTTGAAAGGAGTCACTTTTCCCCAAGAAGCCAAACTCAATAGCCCACTTGGCAGATGTCATTTTGTAGGGCGCGTTTGGGCCTCCGATGGCAGCCAGGTTTGGAGGAGGGAGCAGCTTTGGTCTGGGAGAAATCCTCGTCCTTATGGAATTTTTGTAGGCAAAAGCCCAGGACGGGCCGCAGGCAAGTTAGGCAAGTTGGCTTTGAAAGGAGGCACTTTTCCCCAAGAAGCCAAACTCAAGAACCCTCAATGCAGATGCCATTTTGTAGGGCGCGTTTGGGCCTCCGATGGCAGCCAGGTTTGGAGGAGGGGGCAGCTTTCTTCTGGGAGAAATCCTCGTCCTTATGGAATTTTTGTAGGCAAAAGCCCTGCATGGGCCGCCGGCAAGTTGACTCCGAAAGGAGGCACTTTTCCCCAAGAAGCCAAACTGAAGAGCCCACTTGGCAGGTGTCATTTTGTAGGGCGCGTTTGGGCCTCCGATGGCAGCCAGGTTTGGAGGAGGGGGCAGCTTTGGTCTGGGAGAAATCCTCGTCCTTATGGAATTTTTGTAGGCAAAAGCCCAGAATGGGCCGCAGGCTAGTTAGGCAAGTTGGCTTTGAAAGGAGGCACTTTTCCCCAAGAAGCCAAACTCAAGAGCCCACTTGGCAGATGTCATTTTGTAGGGCGCGTTTGGGCCTCCGATGGCAGCCAGGTTTGGAGGAGGGGGCAGCTTTGGTCTGGGAGAAATCCTCGTCCTTATGGAATTTTTGTAGGCAAAAGCCCAGGACGGGCCGCAGGCAAGTTGGCTTTGAAAGGAGACACTTTCCCCCAAGAAGCCAAACTCAAGAGCCCACTTGGCAGGTGTCATTTTGTAGGGCACGTTTGGGCCTCCGATGGCAGCCAGGTTTGGAGGAGGGGGCAGCTTTGGTCTGGGAGAAATCCTCGTCCTTATGGAATTTTTGTAGGCAAAAGCCCTGCATGAGCCGCAGGCAAGTTGACTCCGAAAGGAGGCACTTTTCCCCAGAAAGCCAAACTCAAGAGCCCACTTGGCAGATGTCATTTTGTAGGGCGCGTTTGGGCCTCCGATGGCAGCCAGGTTTGGAGGAGGGGGCAGCTTTGGTCTGGGAGAAATCCTCGTCCTTCTGGAATTTTTGTAGGCAAAAACCCCGCATGGGCCGCAGGCAAGTTAGGCAAGTTGACTCCGAAAGAAGGCACTTTTCCCCAAGAAGCCAAACTCAAGAACCCTCAATGCAGATGTCATTTTGTGGGGCGCGTTTGGGCCTCCGATGGCAGCCAGGTTTGGAGGAGGGGGCAGCTTTGGTCTGGGAGAAATCCTCGTCCTTATGGAATTTTTGTAGTCTAAAGCCCAGCACGGGCTGCAGGCAAGTTGGCTTCGAAAGGAGGCACTTTCCCCCAAGAAGCCAAACTCAGGAACCCACTTGGCAGATGTCATTTTGTAGGGCGCGTTTGGGCCACCGATGGCAGCTAGGTTTGGAGGAGGGGGCAGCTTTGGTCTGGGAGAAATCCTCGTCCTTATGGAATTTTTGTAGGCAAAAGCCCAGAATGGGCTGCAGGCTAGTTAGGCAAGTTGGCTTTGAAAGGAGGCACTTTTCCGCAAGAAGCGAAACTCAAGAGCCCACTTGGCAGGTGTCATTTTGTAGGGCGCGTTTGGGCCTCCGATGGCAGCCAGGTTTGGAGGAGGGGGCAGCTTTGGTCTGGGAGAAATCCTCGTCCTTATGGAATTTTTGGAGGCAAAAGCCCAGGACGGGCCGCAGGCAAGTTGGCTTTGAAAGGAGGCACATCCACCCAAGAAGCCAAACTCAAGAGCCCACTTGGCAGATGTCATTTTGTAGGGCGCGTTTGGGCCTCCGATGGCAGCCAGGTTTGGAGGAGGGGGCAGCTTTGGTCTGGGAGGAATCCTCGTCCTTATGGAATTTTTGTAGCAAAAGCCCGGGACGGGACACAGGCAAGTTGGTTTTGAAAGGAGTCACTTTTCCCCAAGAAGCCAAACTCAAGAGCCCACTTGGCAAGTGTCATTTTGTAGGGCACGTTTGGGCCTCCGATGGCAGCCAGGTTTGGAGGAGGGGGCAGCTTTGGCCTGGGAGAAATCCTCGTCCTTATGGAATTTTTGGAGGCAAAAGCCCAGGACGGGCCGCAGGCAAGTTAGGCAAGTTGGCTCCGAAAGGAGGCACTTTTCCCCAAGAAGCCAAACTCAAGAACCCACAATGCAGATGTCATTTTGTAGGGCGCGTTTGGGCCTCCGATGGCAGCCAGGTTTGGAGGAGTGTGCAGCTTTCTTCTGGGAGAAATCCTCGTCCTTATGGAATTTTTGTAGGCAAAAGCACAGGACGGGACGCAGGCAAGTTGGCTTTGAAAGGAGGAACTTTCCCCCAAGAAGCCAAACTCAAGAGCCCACTTGGCAGATGTCATTTTGTAGGGCGCGTTTGGGCCTCCGATGGCAGCCAGGTTTGGAGGAGGGGGCAGCTTTGTTCTGGGAGAAATCCTCGTCCTTCTGGAATTTTTGTAGGCAAAAGCCCTGCATGGGCCGCCGGCAAGTTGACTCCGAAAGGAGGCACTTTTCCCCAACAAGACAAACTCAAGAGCCCACTTGGCAGGTGTCATTTTGTAGGGCGCGTTTGGGCCTCCGATGGCAGCCAGGTTTGGAGGAGGGGGCAGCTTTGGTCTGGGAGAAATCCTCGTCCTTATGGAATTTTTGTAGGCAAAAGCCCAGAATGGGCCGCAGGCTAGTTAGGCAAGTTGGCTTTGAAAGGAGGCACTTTTCCGCAAGAAGCCAAACTCAAGAGCCCACTTGGCAGATGTCATTTTGTAGGGCGCGTTTGGGCCTCCGATGGCAGCCAGGTTTGGAGGAGGGGGCAGCTTTGGTCTGGGAGAAATCCTCGTCCTTATGGAATTTTTGTAGGCAAAAGCCCGGGACGGGACGCAGGCAAGTTGGGTTTGAAAGGAGGCACTTCCACCCATGAAGCCAAACTCAAGAGCCCACTTGGCAGATGTCATTTTGTAGGGCACGTTTGGGCCTCCGATGGCAGCCAGGTTTGGAGGAGGGGGCAGCTTTGGTCTGGGAGAAATCCTCGTCCTTATGGAATTTTTGTAGGCAAAAGCCCTGCATGGGCCGCCGGCAAGTTGACTCCGAAAGGAGGCACTTTTCCCCAAGAAGCCAAACTCAAGAGCCCACTTGGCAGGTGTCATTTTGTAGGGCGCGTTTGGGCCTCCGATGGCAGCCAGGTTTGGAGGAGGGGGCAGCTTTGGTCTGGGAGGAATCCTCGTCCTTCTGGAATTTTTGTACTCAAAAGCCCAGGACGGGCCGCAGGCAAGTTAGGCAAGTTGGCTCCGAAAGGAGGCACTTTTCCCCAAGAAGCCAAACTCAAGAACCCACAATGCAGATGTCATTTTGTAGGGCGCGTTTGGGCCTCCGATGGCAGCCAGGTTTGGAGGAGTGGGCAGCTTTCTTCTGGGAGAAATCCTCGTCCTTATGGAATTTTTGTAGGCAAAAGCACAGGACGGGACGCAGGCAAGTTTGCTTTGAAAGGAGGAACTTTCCCCCAAGAAGCCAAACTCAAGAGCCCACTTGGCAGATGTCATTTTGTAGGGCGCGTTTGGGCCTCCGATGGCAGCCAGGTTTGGAGGAGGGGGCAGCTTTGTTCTGGGAGAAATCCTCGTCCTTCTGGAATTTTTGTAGGCAAAAGCCCTGCATGGGCCGCCGGCAAGTTGACTCCGAAAGGAGGCACTTTTCCCCAAGAAGCCAAACTCAAGAGCCCACTTGGCAGGTGTCATTTTGTAGGGCGCGTTTGGGCCTCCGATGGCAGCCAGGTTTGGAGGAGGGGGCAGCTTTGGTCTGGGAGAAATCCTCGTCCTTATGGAATTTTTGTAGGCAAAAGCCCAGAATGGGCCGCAGGCTAGTTAGGCAAGTTGGCTTTGAAAGGAGGCACTTTTCCGCAAGAAGCCAAACTCAAGAGCCCACTTGGCAGATGTCATTTTGTAGGGCGCGTTTGGGCCTCCGATGGCAGCCAGGTTTGGAGGAGGGGGCAGCTTTGGTCTGGGAGAAATCCTCGTCCTTATGGAATTTTTGTAGGCAAAAGCCCAGGACGGGCCGCAGGCAAGTTGGCTTTGAAAGGAGGCACTTCCACCCATGAAGCCAAACTCAAGAGCCCACTTGGCAGATGTCATTTTGTAGGGCACGTTTGGGCCTCCGATGGCAGCCAGGTTTGGAGGAGGGGGCAGCTTTGGTCTGGGAGAAATCCTCGTCCTTATGGAATTTTTGTAGGCAAAAGCCCTGCATGGGCCGCCGGCAAGTTGACTCCGAAAGGAGGCACTTTTCCCCAACAAGCCAAACTCAAGAGCCCACTTGGCAGATGTCATTTTGTAGGGCGCGTTTGGGCCTCCGATGGCAGCCAGGTTTGGAGGAGGGGGCAGCTTTGGTCTGGGAGGAATCCTCGTCCTTATGGAATTTTTGTTGGCAAAAGCCCAGGACGGTCCGCAGCCAAGTAAGGCAGGTTGGCTTTGAAAGGAGGCACTTTTCCCCAAGAAGCCAAACTCAAGAACCCACAATGCAGATGTCATTTTGTAGGGCGCGTTTGGGCCTCCGATGGCAGCCAGGTTTGGAGGAGGGGGCAGCTTTGGTCTGGGAGAAATCCTCGTCCTTATGGAATTTTTCTCGGCGAAAGCCCTGCATGGGCCGCAGGCAAGTTGACTCCGAAAGGAGGCACTTTTCCCCAGGAAGCCAAACTCAAGAGCCCACTTGGCAGATGTCATTTTGTGGGGCGCGTTTGGGCCTCCGATGGCAGCCAGGTTTGGAGGAGGGGGCAGCTTTGGTCTGGGAGGAATCCTCGTCCTTATGGAATTTTTGTAGTCTAAAGCCCAGCACGGGCCGCAGGCAAGTTGGTTTTGAAAGGAGTCACTTTTCCCCAAGAAGCCAAACTCAAGAGCCCACTTGGCAGGTGTCTTTTTGTAGGGCGCGTTTGGGCCTCCGATGGCAGCCAGGTTTGGAGGAGGGGGCAGCTTTGGTCTGGGAGAAATTCTTGTCCTTATGGAATTTTTGTTGGCAAAAGCCCAGGACGGTCCGCAGGCAAGTAAGGCAGGTTGGCTTTGAAAGGAGGCACTTTTCCCCAAGAAGCCAAACTCAAGAACCCACAATGCAGATGTCATTTTCTAGGGCGCGTTTGGGCCTCCGATGGCAGCCAGGTTTGGAGGAGGGGGCAGCTTTGGTCTGGGAGAAATCCTCGTCCTTATGGAATTTTTGTAGGCAAAAGCCCAGCACGGGCCGCAGGCTAGTTAGGCAAGTTGGCTATGAAAGGAGGCAATTTTTCCCAAGAAGCCAAACTCAAGAGCCCACTTGGCAGGTGTCATTTTGTAGGGCGCGTTTGGGCCTCCGATGGCAGCCAGGTTTGGAGGAGGGGGCAGCTTTGGTCTGGGAGAAATCCTCGTCCTTATGGAATTTTTGTAGGCAAAAGCCCTGCATGGGCCGCCGGCAAGTTGACTCCGAAAGGAGGCACTTTCCCCCAGGAAGCCAAACTCAAGAGCCCACTTGGCAGGTGTCATTTTGTAGGGCGCGTTTGGGCCTCTGATGGCAGCCAGGTTAGGAGGAGGGGGCAGCTTTGGTCTGGGAGGAATCCTCGTCCTTATGGAATTTTTGTAGCAAACGCCCGGGACGGGACGCAGGCAAGTTGGTTTTGAAAGGAGTCACTTTTCCCCAAGAAGCCAAACTGAAGAGCCCACTTGGCAGATGTCATTTTGTAGGGCGCGTTTGGGCCTCCGATGGCAGCCAGGTTTGGAGGAGGGGGCAGCTTTGGTCTGGGAGAAATCCTCGTCCTTGTGGAATTTTTGTACTCAAAAGCCCGGGACGGGACGTAGGCAAGTTTGCTTTGAAAGGAGGCACTTTCACCCAAGAAGCCAAACTCAAGAGCCCACTTGGCAGGTGTCATTTTGTAGGGCGCGTTTGGGCCTCCGATGGCAGCCAGGTTTGGAGGAGGGGGCAGCTTTGGTCTGGGAGAAATCCTCGTCCTTATGGAATTTTTGGAGGCAAAAGCCCAGCACGGGCCGCAGGCAAGTTGGCTTCGAAAGGAGGCACTTTTAACCAAGAAGCCAAACTCAAGAGCCCACTTGGCAGGTGTCATTTTGTAGGGCGCGCTTGGGCCTCCGATGGCAGCCAGGTTTGGAGGAGGGGGCAGCTTTGGTCTGGGAGAAATCCTCGTCCTTATGGAATTTTTGTAGGCAAAAGCGCAGGACCGGGTGCAGGGAAGTTGGCTTTGAAAGGAGGCACTTTTCCCCAAGAAGCCAAACTCAAGAGCCCACTTGGCAGGTGTCATTTTGTAGGGCGCGTTTGGGCCTCCGATGGCAGCCAGGTTTGGAGGAGGGGGCAGCTTTGGTCTGGGAGAAATCCTCGTCCTTATGGAATATTTGTAGGCAAAAGCCCTGCATGGGCCGCAGGCAAGTTGACTCCGAAAGGAGGCACTTTTCCGCAAGAAGCCAAACTCAAGAGCCCACTTGGCAGGTGTCATTTTGTAGGGCGCGTTTGGGCCTCCGATGGCAGCCAGGTTTGGAGGAGGGGGCAGCTTTGGTCTGGGAGAAATCCTCGTCCTTCTGGAATTTTTGTAGCAAAAGCACGGGACGTGACGCAGGCCAGTTGGTTTTGAAAGGAGTCACTTTTCCCCAAGAAGCCAAACTCAAGAGCCCACTTGGCAGGTGTCATTTTGTAGGGCGCGTTTGGGCCTCCGATGGCAGCCAGGTTTGGAGGAGGGGGCAGCTTTGGTCTGGGAGAAATCCTCGTCCTTATGGAATTTTTGTAGGCAAAAGCCCAGGACCGGATGCAGGCAAGTTGGCTTTGAAAGGAGGCACTTTTCCCCAAGAAGCCAAACTGAAGAGCCCACTTGGCAGGTGTCATTTTGTAGGGCGCGTTTGGGCCTCCGATGGCAGCCAGGTTTGGAGGAGGGGGCAGCTTTGGTCTGGGAGAAATCCTCGTCCTTATGGAATTTTTGTAGGCAAAAGCCCTGCATGGGCCGCAGGCAAGTTGACTCCGAAAGGAGGCACTTTTCCCCAAGAAGCCAAACTGAAGAGCCCACTTGGCAGGTGTCATTTTGTAGGGCGCGTTTGGGCCTCCGATGGCAGCCAGGTTTGGAGGAGGGGGCAGCTTTGGTCTGGGAGAAATCCTCGTCCTTATGGAATTTTTGTAGGCAAAAGCCCAGGACGGGCCGCAGGCAAGTTAGGCAAGTTGGCTCCGAAAGGAGGCACTTTTCCCCAAGAAGCCAAACTCAAGAGCCCACAATGCAGATGTCATTTTGTAGGGCGCGTTTGGGCCTCCGATGGCAGCCCGGTTTGGAGGAGGGGGCAGCTTTGGTCTGGGAGAAATCCTCGTCCTTATGGAATATTTGTAGGCAAAAGCCCTGCATGGGCCGCAGGCAAGTTGACTCCGAAAGGAGGCACTTTTCCCCAAGAAGCCAAACTCAAGAGCCCACTTGGCAGATGTCATTTTGTAGGGCGCGTTTGGGCCTCCGATGGCAGCCAGGTTTGGAGGAGGGGGCAGCTTTGGTCTGGGAGAAATCCTCGTCCTTCTGGAATTTTTGTAGCAAAAGCACGGGACGTGACGCAGGCCAGTTGGTTTTGAAAGGAGTCACTTTTCCCCAAGAAGCCAAACTCAAGAGCCCACTTGGCAGGTGTCATTTTGTAGGGCGCGTTTGGGCCTCCGATGGCAGCCAGGTTTGGAGGAGGGGGCAGCTTTGGTCTGGGAGAAATCCTCGTCCTTATGGAATTTTTGTAGGCAAAAGCCCAGGACCGGATGCAGGCAAGTTGGCTTTGAAAGGAGGCACTTTTCCCCAAGAAGCCAAACTGAAGAGCCCACTTGGCAGGTGTCATTTTGTAGGGCGCGTTTGGGCCTCCGATGGCAGCCAGGTTTGGAGGAGGGGGCAGCTTTGGTCTGGGAGAAATCCTCGTCCTTATGGAATTTTTGTAGGCAAAAGCCCTGCATGGGCCGCAGGCAAGTTGACTCCGAAAGGAGGCACTTTTCCCCAAGAAGCCAAACTGAAGAACCCACTTGGCAGGTGTCATTTTGTAGGGCGCGTTTGGGCCTCCGATGGCAGCCAGGTTTGGAGGAGGGGGCAGCTTTGGTCTGGGAGAAATCCTCGTCCTTATGGAATTTTTGTAGGCAAAAGCCCAGGACGGGCCGCAGGCAAGTTAGGCAAGTTGGCTCCGAAAGGAGGCACTTTTCCCCAAGAAGCCAAACTCAAGAGCCCACAATGCAGATGTCATTTTGTAGGGCGCGTTTGGGCCTCCGATGGCAGCCAGGTTTGGAGGAGGGGGCAGCTTTGGTCTGGGAGAAATCCTCGTCCTTATGGAATTTTTGTAGCAAAAGTCCGGGACGGGGTGCAGGCAAGTTGGTTTTGAAAGGAGTCACTTTTCCCCAAGAAGCCAAACTCAAGAGCCCACTTGGCAGATGTCATTTTGTAGGGCGCGTTTGGGCCTCCGATGGCAGCCAGGTTTGGAGGAGGGGGCAGCTTTGGTCTGGGAGAAATCCTCGTCCTTATGGAATTTTTCTCGGCGAAAGCCCTGCATGGGCCGCAGGCAAGTTGACTCCGAAAGGAGGCACTTTTCCCCAGGAAGCCAAACTCAAGAGCCCACTTGGCAGATGTCATTTTGTGGGGCGCGTTTGGGCCTCCGATGGCAGCCAGGTTTGGAGGAGGGGGCAGCTTTGGTCTGGGAGGAATCCTCGTCCTTATGGAATTTTTGTAGCAAAAGCCCGGGACGGGACGCAGGCAAGTTGGTTTTGAAAGGAGTCACTTTTCCCCAAGAAGCCAAACTCAAGAGCCCACTTGGCAGGTGTCATTTTGTAGGGCGCGTTTGGGCCTCCGATGGCAGCCAGGTTTGGAGGAGGGGGCAGCTTTGGTCTGGGAGAAATCCTCGTCCTTATGGAATTTTTGTTGGCAAAAGCCCAGGAGGGTCCGCAGGCAAGTAAGGCAGGTTGGCTTTGAAAGGAGGCACTTTTCCCCAAGAAGCCAAACTCAAGAGCCCACTTGGCATATGTCATTTTGTAGGGCGCGTTTGGGCCTCCGATGGCAGCCAGGTTTGGAGGAGGGGGCAGCTTTGGTCTGGGAGAAATCCTCGTCCTTATGGAATTTTTGTTGGCAAAAGCCCAGCACGGGCCACAGGCTAGTTAGGCAAGTTGGCTATGAAAGGAGGCACTTTTCCCCAAGAAGCCAAACTCAAGAGCCCACTTGGCAGGTGTCATTTTGTAGGGCGCGTTTGGGCCTCCGATGGCAGCCAGGTTTGGAGGAGGGGGCAGCTTTGGTCTGGGAGAAATCCTCGTCCTTATGGAATTTTTGTAGGCAAAATCCCTGAATGGGCCGCCGGCAAGTTGACTCCGAAAGGAGGCACTTTTCCCCAAGAAGCCAAACTCAAGAGCCCACTTGGCAGATGTCATTTTGTAGGGCGCGTTTGGGCCTCCGATGCCAGCCAGGTTTGGAGGAGGGGGCAGCTTTGGTCTGGGAGAAATCCTCGTCCTTGTGGAATTTTTGTACTCAAAAGCCCAGGACCGGCCGCAGGCAAGTTTGCTTTGAAAGGAGGCACTTTCACCCAAGAAGCCAAACTCAAGAGCCCACTTGGCAGGTGTCATTTTGTAGGGCGCGTTTGGGCCTCCAATGGCAGCCAGGTTTGGAGGAGGGGGCAGCTTTGGTCTGGGAGAAATCCTCGTCCTTATGGAATTTTTGGAGGCAAAAGCCCAGCACGGGCCGCAGGCAAGTTGGCTTCGAAAGGAGGCACTTTTCCCCAAGAAGCCAAACTCAAGAGCCCACTTGGCAGGTGTCATTTTGTAGGGCGCGCTTGGGCCTCCGATGGCAGCCAGGTTTGGAGGAGGGGGCAGCTTTGGTCTGGGAGAAATCCTCGTCCTTATGGAATTTTTGTAGGCAAAAGCGCAGGACCGGGTGCAGGGAAGTTGGCTTTGAAAGGAGGCACTTTTCCCCAAGAAGCCAAACTCAAGAGCCCACTTGGCAGGTGTCATTTTGTAGGGCGCGTTTGGGCCTCCGATGGCAGCCAGGTTTGGAGGAGGGGGCAGCTTTGGTCTGGGAGAAATCCTCGTCCTTATGGAATATTTGTAGGCAAAAGCCCTGCATGGGCCGCAGGCAAGTTGACTCCGAAAGGAGGCACTTTTCCCCAAGAAGCCAAACTCAAGAGCCCACTTGGCAGATGTCATTTTGTAGGGCGCGTTTGGGCCTCCGATGGCAGCCAGGTTTGGAGGAGGGGGCAGCTTTGGTCTGGGAGAAATCCTCGTCCTTCTGGAATTTTTGTAGCAAAAGCACGGGACGTGACGCAGGCCAGTTGGTTTTGAAAGGAGTCACTTTTCCCCAAGAAGCCAAACTCAAGAGCCCACTTGGCAGGTGTCATTTTGTAGGGCGCGTTTGGGCCTCCGATGGCAGCCAGGTTTGGAGGAGGGGGCAGCTTTGGTCTGGGAGAAATCCTCGTCCTTATGGAATTTTTGTAGGCAAAAGCCCAGGACCGGATGCAGGCAAGTTGGCTTTGAAAGGAGGCACTTTTCCCCAAGAAGCCAAACTGAAGAGCCCACTTGGCAGGTGTCATTTTGTAGGGCGCGTTTGGGCCTCCGATGGCAGCCAGGTTTGGAGGAGGGGGCAGCTTTGGTCTGGGAGAAATCCTCGTCCTTATGGAATTTTTGTAGGCAAAAGCCCAGGACGGGCCGCAGGCAAGTTAGGCAAGTTGGCTCCGAAAGGAGGCACTTTTCCCCAAGAAGCCAAACTCAAGAGCCCACAATGCAGATGTCATTTTGTAGGGCGCGTTTGGGCCTCCGATGGCAGCCAGGTTTGGAGGAGGGGGCAGCTTTGGTCTGGGAGAAATCCTCGTCCTTATGGAATTTTTGTAGCAAAAGTCCGGGACGGGGTGCAGGCAAGTTGGTTTTGAAAGGAGTCACTTTTCCCCAAGAAGCCAAACTCAAGAGCCCACTTGGCAGATGTCATTTTGTAGGGCGCGTTTGGGCCTCCGATGGCAGCCAGGTTTGGAGGAGGGGGCAGCTTTGGTCTGGGAGAAATCCTCGTCCTTATGGAATTTTTCTCGGCGAAAGCCCTGCATGGGCCGCAGGCAAGTTGACTCCGAAAGGAGGCACTTTTCCCCAGGAAGCCAAACTCAAGAGCCCACTTGGCAGATGTCATTTTGTGGGGCGCGTTTGGGCCTCCGATGGCAGCCAGGTTTGGAGGAGGGGGCAGCTTTGGTCTGGGAGGAATCCTCGTCCTTATGGAATTTTTGTAGCAAAAGCCCGGGACGGGACGCAGGCAAGTTGGTTTTGAAAGGAGTCACTTTTCCCCAAGAAGCCAAACTCAAGAGCCCACTTGGCAGGTGTCATTTTGTAGGGCGCGTTTGGGCCTCCGATGGCAGCCAGGTTTGGAGGAGGGGGCAGCTTTGGTCTGGGAGAAATCCTCGTCCTTATGGAATTTTTGTTGGCAAAAGCCCAGGAGGGTCCGCAGGCAAGTAAGGCAGGTTGGCTTTGAAAGGAGGCACTTTTCCCCAAGAAGCCAAACTCAAGAGCCCACTTGGCAGATGTCATTTTGTAGGGCGCGTTTGGGCCTCCGATGGCAGCCAGGTTTGGAGGAGGGGGCAGCTTTGGTCTGGGAGAAATCCTCGTCCTTATGGAATTTTTGTTGGCAAAAGCCCAGCACGGGCCACAGGCTAGTTAGGCAAGTTGGCTATGAAAGGAGGCACTTTTCCCCAAGAAGCCAAACTCAAGAGCCCACTTGGCAGGTGTCATTTTGTAGGGCGCGTTTGGGCCTCCGATGGCAGCCAGGTTTGGAGGAGGGGGCAGCTTTGGTCTGGGAGAAATCCTCGTCCTTATGGAATTTTTGTAGGCAAAAGCCCTGAATGGGCCGCCGGCAAGTTGACTCCGAAAGGAGGCACTTTTCCCCAAGAAGCCAAACTCAAGAGCCCACTTGGCAGGTGTCATTTTGTAGGGCGCGTTTGGGCCTCTGATGGCAGCCAGGTTAGGAGGAGGGGGCAGCTTTGGTCTGGGAGGAATCCTCGTCCTTACGGAATTTTTGTAGCAAACGCCCGGGACGGGACGCAGGCAAGTTGGTTTTGAAAGGAGTCACTTTTCCCCAAGAAGCCGAACTGAAGAGCCCACTTGGCAGATGTCATTTTGTAGGGCGCGTTTGGGCCTCCGATGGCAGCCACGTTTGGAGGAGGGGGCAGCTTTGGTCTGGGAGAAATCCTCGTCCTTATGGAATTTTTGTAGGCAAAAGCCAAGGACGGGCTGCAGGCAAGTTGGCTTTGAAAGGAGGCACTTTTCCCCAAGAAGCCAAACTCAAGAGCCCACTTGGCAGATGTCATTTTGTAGGGCGCGTTTGGGCCTCCGATGGCAGCCAGGTTTGGAGGAGGGGGCAGCTTTGGTCTGGGAGAAATCCTCGTCCTTATGGAATTTTTGTAGGCAAAAGCCCTGCATGGGCCGCAGGCAAGTTGACTCCGAAAGGAGGCACTTTTCCCCAGAAAGCCAAACTCAAGAGCCCACTTGGCAGATGTCATTTTGTAGGGCGCGTTTGGGCCTCCGATGGCAGCCAGGTTTGGAGGAGGGGGCAGCTTTGGTCTGGGAGAAATCCTCGTCCTTCTGGAATTTTTGTAGCAAAAGCACGGGACGTGACGCAGGCCAGTTGGTTTTGAAAGGAGTCACTTTTCCCCAAGAAGCCAAACTCAAGAGCCCACTTGGCAGGTGTCATTTTGTAGGGCGCGTTTGGGCCTCCGATGGCAGCCAGGTTTGGAGGAGGGGGCAGCTTTGGTCTGGGAGAAATCCTCGTCCTTATGGAATTTTTGTAGGCAAAAGCCCAGGACCGGATGCAGGCAAGTTGGCTTTGAAAGGAGGCACTTTTCCCCAAGAAGCCAAACTGAAGAGCCCACTTGGCAGATGTCATTTTGTAGGGCGCGTTTGGGCCTCCGATGGCAGCCAGGTTTGGAGGAGGGGGCAGCTTTGGTCTGGGAGAAATCCTCGTCCTTATGGAATTTTTGTAGGCAAAAGCCCTGCATGGGCCGCAGGCAAGTTGACTCCGAAAGGAGGCACTTTTCCCCAAGAAGCCAAACTCAAGAGCCCACTTGGCAGGTGTCATTTTGTAGGGCGCGTTTGGGCCTCCGATGGCAGCCAGGTTTGGAGGAGGGGGCAGCTTTGGTCTGGGAGAAATCCTCGTCCTTATGGAATTTTTGTAGGCAAAAGCCCAGGACGGGCCGCAGGCAAGTTAGGCAAGTTGGCTCCGAAAGGAGGCACTTTTACCCAAGAAGCCAAACTCAAGAGCCCACAATGCAGATGTCATTTTGTAGGGCGCGTTTGGGCCTCCGATGGCAGCCAGGTTTGGAGGAGGGGGCAGCTTTGGTCTGGGAGGAATCCTCGTCCTTATGGAATTTTTGTAGCAAAAGTCCGGGACGGGATGCAGGCAAGTTGGTTTTGAAAGGAGTCACTTTTCCCCAAGAAGCCAAACTCAAGAGCCCACTTGGCAGATGTCATTTTGTAGGGCGCGTTTGGGCCTCCGATGGCAGCCAGGTTTGGAGGAGGGGGCAGCTTTGGTCTGGGAGAAATCCTCGTCCTTATGGAATTTTTGGAGGCAAAAGCCCTGCATGGGCCGCAGGCAAGTTGACTCCGAAAGGAGGCACATTTCCCCAGAAAGCCAAACTCAAGAGCCCACTTGGCAGATGTCATTTTGTAGGGCGCGTTTGGGCCTCCGATGGCAGCCAGGTTTGGAGGAGGGGGCAGCTTTGGTCTGGGAGAAATCCTCGTCCTTATGGAATTTTTGGAGGCAAAAGCCCTGCATGGGCCGCAGGCAAGTTGACTCCGAAAGGAGGCACATTTCCCCAGAAAGCCAAACTCAAGAGTCCACTTGGCAGATGTCATTTTGTAGGGCGCGTTTGGGCCTCCGATGGCAGCCAGGTTTGGAGGAGGGGGCAGCTTTGGTCTGGGAGGAATCCTCGTCCTTATGGAATTTTTGTAGCAAAAGCCCGGGACGGGACGCAGGCAAGTTGGTTTTGAAAGGAGTCACTTTTCCCCAAGAAGCCAAACTCAAGAGCCCACTTGGCAGGTGTCATTTTCTAGGGCGCGTTTGGGCCTCCGATGTCAGCCAGGTTTGGAGGAGGGGGCAGCTTTGGTCTGGGAGAAATCCTCGTCCTTATGGAATTTTTGTAGTCTAAAGCCCAGCACGGGCCGCAGGCTAGTTAGGCAAGTTGGCTTTGAAAGGAGGCACTTTTCCGCAAGAAGCCAAACTCAAGAGCCCACTTGGCAGATGTCATTTTGTAGGGCGCGTTTGGGCCTCCGATGGCAGCCAGGTTTGGAGGAGGGGGCAGCTTTGGTCTGGGAGAAATCCTCGTCCTTATGGAATTTTTGGAGGCAAAAGCCCAGGAAGGGCCGCAGGCAAGTCGGCTTTGAAAGGAGGCACTTCCACCCAAGAAGCCAAACTCAAGAGCCCACTTGGCAGGTGTCATTTTGTAGGGCACGTTTGGGCCTCCGATGGCAGCCAGGTTTGGAGGAGGGGGCAGCTTTGGTCTGGGAGAAATCCTCGTCCTTATGGAATTTTTGTAGGCAAAAGCCCTGCATGGGCCGCAGGCAAGTTGACTCCGAAAGGAGGCACTTTTCCCCAGGAAGCCAAACTCAAGAACCCTCAATGCAGGTGTCATTTGGTGGGGCGCGTTTGGGCCTCCGATGGCAGCCAGGTTTGGAGGAGGGGGCAGCTTTGGTCTGGGAGAAATCCTCGTCCTTATGGAATTTTTGTAGGCAAAAGCCCAGGACGGGCCGCAGGCAAGTTGGCTTTGAAAGGAGGTACTTCCACACAAGAAGCCAAACTCAAGAGCCCACTTGGCAGATGTCATTTTGTAGGGCACGTTTCGGCCTCCGATGGCAACCAGGTTTGGAGGAGGGGGCAGCTTTGGTCTGGGAGAAATCCTCGTCCTTATGGAATTTTTGGAGGCAAAAGCCCTGCATGGGCCGCAGGCAAGTTGACTCCGAAAGGAGGCACATTTCCCCAGAAAGCCAAACTCAAGAGCCCACTTGGCAGATGTCATTTTGTAGGGCGCGTTTGGGCCTCCGATGGCAGCCAGGTTTGGAGGAGGGGGCAGCTTTGGTCTGGGAGGAATCCTCGTCCTTATGGAATTTTTGTAGCAAAAGCCCAGCACGGGCCGCAGGCAAGTTGGTTTTGAAAGGAGTCACTTTTCCCCAAGAAGCCAAACTCAATAGCCCACTTGGCAGGTGTCATTTTGTAGGGCGTGTTTGGGCCTCCGATGGCAGCCAGGTTTGGAGGAGGGGGCAGCTTTGGTCTGGGAGAAATCCTCGTCCTTATGGAATTTTTGTTGGCAAAAACCCCGCATGGGCCGCAGGCAAGTTAGGCAAGTTGCTTTGAAAGGAGGCACTTTTCCCCAAGAAGCCAAACTCAAGAACCCACAATGCAGATGTCATTTTGTAGGGCGCGTTTGGGCCTCCGATGGCAGCCAGGTTTGGAGGAGGGGGCAGCTTTGGTCTGGGAGAAATCCTCGTCCTTCTGGAATTTTTGTAGCAAAAGCCCGGGACGGGACACAGGCAAGTTGGTTTTGAAAGGAGTCACTTTTCCCCAGGAAGCCAAACTCAAGAGCCCACTTGGCAGGTGTCATTTCGTAGGGCACGTTTGGGCCTCCGATGGCAGCCAGGTTTGGAGGAGGGGGCAGCTTTGGTCTGGGAGAAATCCTCGTCCTTATGGAATTTTTGTAGGCAAAAGCCCAGCACGGGCCGCAGGCTAGTTAGGCAAGTTGGCTTTGAAAGGAGGCACTTTTCCGCAAGAAGCCAAACTCAAGAGCCCACTTGGCAAATGTCATTTTGTAGGGCGCGTTTGGGCCTCCGATGGCAGCCAGGTTTGGAGGAGGGGGCAGCTTTGGTCTGGGAGAAATCCTCGTCCTTTTGGAATTTTTGGAGGCAAAAGCCCAGGACGGGCCGCAGGCAAGTTGGCTTTGAAAGGAGGCACTTCCACCCAAGAAGCCAAACTCAAGAGCCCACTTGGCAGGTGTCATTTTGTAGGGCACGTTTGGGCCTCCGATGGCAGCCAGGTTTGGAGGAGGGGGCAGCTTTGGTCTGGGAGAAATCCTCGTCCTTCTGGAATTTTTGTAGCAAAAGCACGGGACGTGACGCAGGCCAGTTGGTTTTGAAAGGAGTCACTTTTCCCCAAGAAGCCAAACTCAAGAGCCCACTTGGCAGGTGTCATTTTGTAGGGCGCGTTTGGGCCTCCGATGGCAGCCAGGTTTGGAGGAGGGGGCAGCTTTGGTCTGGGAGAAATTCTTGTCCTTATGGAATTTTTGTTGGCAAAAGCCCAGGAGGGTCCGCAGGCAAGTAAGGCAGGTTGGCTTTGAAAGGAGGCACTTTTCCCCAAGAAGCCAAACTCAAGAGCCCACTTGGCAGATGTCATTTTGTAGGGCGCGTTTGGGCCTCCGATGGCAGCCAGGTTTGGAGGAGGGGGCAGCTTTGGTCTGGGAGAAATCCTCGTCCTTATGGAATTTTTGTTGGCAAAAGCCCAGCACGGGACGCAGGCTAGTTAGGCAAGTTGGCTATGAAAGGAGGCACTTTTCCCCAAGAAGCCAAACTCAAGAGCCCACTTGGCAGGTGTCATTTTGTAGGGCGCGTTTGGGCCTCCGATGGCAGCCAGGTTTGGAGGAGGGGGCAGCTTTGGTCTGGGAGAAATCCTCGTCCTTATGGAATTTTTGTAGGCAAAAGCCCTGAATGGGCCGCCGGCAAGTTGACTCCGAAAGGAGGCACTTTTCCCCAAGAAGCCAAACTCAAGAGCCCACTTGGCAGGTGTCATTTTGTAGGGCGCGTTTGGGCCTCTGATGGCAGCCAGGTTAGGAGGAGGGGGCAGCTTTGGTCTGGGAGGAATCCTCGTCCTTACGGAATTTTTGTAGCAAACGCCCGGGACGGGACGCAGGCAAGTTGGTTTTGAAAGGAGTCACTTTTCCCCAAGAAGCCAAACTGAAGAGCCCACTTGGCAGATGTCATTTTGTAGGGCGCGTTTGGGCCTCCGATGGCAGCCACGTTTGGAGGAGGGGGCAGCTTTGGTCTGGGAGAAATCCTCGTCCTTATGGAATTTTTGTAGGCAAAAGCCCAGGACGGGCTGCAGGCAAGTTGGCTTTGAAAGGAGTCACTTTTCCCCAAGAAGCCAAACTGAAGAGCCCACTTGGCAGATGTCATTTTGTAGGGCGCGTTTGGGCCTCCGATGGCAGCCAGGTTTGGAGGAGGGGGCAGCTTTGGTCTGGGAGAAATCCTCGTCCTTATGGAATTTTTGGAGGCAAAAGCCCTGCATGGGCCGCAGGCAAGTTGACTCCGAAAGGAGGCACTTTTCCCCAAGAAGCCAAACTCAAGAGCCCACTTGGCAGATGTCATTTTGTAGGGCGCGTTTGGGCCTCCGATGGCAGCCAGGTTTGGAGGAGGGGGCAGCTTTGGTCTGGGAGAAATCCTCGTCCTTCTGGAATTTTTGTAGCAAAAGCACGGGACGTGACGCAGGCCAGTTGGTTTTGAAAGGAGTCACTTTTCCCCAAGAAGCCAAACTCAAGAGCCCACTTGGCAGGTGTCATTTTGTAGGGCGCGTTTGGGCCTCCGATGGCAGCCAGGTTTGGAGGAGGGGGCAGCTTTGGTCTGGGAGAAATCCTCGTCCTTATGGAATTTTTGTAGGCAAAAGCCCAGGACCGGATGCAGGCAAGTTGGCTTTGAAAGGAGGCACTTTTCCCCAAGAAGCCAAACTGAAGAGCCCACTTGGCAGATGTCATTTTGTAGGGCGCGTTTGGGCCTCCGATGGCAGCCAGGTTTGGAGGAGGGGGCAGCTTTGGTCTGGGAGAAATCCTCGTCCTTATGGAATTTTTGTAGGCAAAAGCCCTGCATGGGCCGCAGGCAAGTTGACTCCGAAAGGAGGCACTTTTCCCCAAGAAGCCAAACTCAAGAGCCCACTTGGCAGGTGTCATTTTGTAGGGCGCGTTTGGGCCTCCGATGGCAGCCAGGTTTGGAGGAGGGGGCAGCTTTGGTCTGGGAGAAATCCTCGTCCTTATGGAATTTTTGTAGGCAAAAGCCCAGGACAGGCCGCAGGCAAGTTAGGCAAGTTGGCTCCGAAAGGAGTCACTTTTCCCCAAGAAGCCAAACTCAAGAGCCCACAATGCAGATGTCATTTTGTAGGGCGCGTTTGGGCCTCCGATGGCAGCCAGGTTTGGAGGAGGGGGCAGCTTTGGTCTGGGAGAAATCCTCGTCCTTATGGAATTTTTGTAGCAAAAGTCCGGGACGGGATGCAGGCAAGTTGGTTTTGAAAGGAGTCACTTTTCCCCAAGAAGCCAAACTCAAGAGCCCACTTGGCAGATGTCATTTTGTAGGGCGCGTTTGGGCCTCCGATGGCAGCCAGGTTTGGAGGAGGGGGCAGCTTTGGTCTGGGAGAAATCCTCGTCCTTATGGAATTTTTGGAGGCAAAAGCCCTGCATGGGCCGCAGGCAAGTTGACTCCGAAAGGAGGCACATTTCCCCAGAAAGCCAAACTCAAGAGCCCACTTGGCAGATGTCATTTTGTAGGGCGCGTTTGGGCCTCCGATGGCAGCCAGGTTTGGAGGAGGGGGCAGCTTTGGTCTGGGAGGAATCCTCGTCCTTATGGAATTTTTGTAGCAAAAGCCCAGCACGGGCCGCAGGCAAGTTGGTTTTGAAAGGAGTCACTTTTCCCCAAGAAGCCAAACTCAAGAGCCCACTTGGCAGGTGTCATTTTGTAGGGCGCGTTTGGGCCTCCGATGGCAGCCAGGTTAGGAGGAGGGGGCAGCTTTGGTCTGGGAGAAATCCTCGTCCTTATGGAATTTTTGTAGGCAAAAACCCCGCATGGGCCGCAGGCAAGTTAGGCAAGTTGCTTTGAAAGGAGGCACTTTTCCCCAAGAAGCCAAACTCAAGAGCCCACTTGGCAGGTGTCATTTTGTAGGGCGCGTTTGGGCCTCCGATGGCAGCCAGGTTTGGAGGAGGGGGCAGCTTTGGTCTGGGAGAAATCCTCGTCCTTATGGAATTTTTGTAGGCAAAACCCCTGCATGAGCCGCAGGCAAGTTGATTCCGAAAGGAGGCACTTTTCCCCAGAAAGCCAAACTCAAGAGTCCACTTGGCAGATGTCATTTTGTAGGGCGCGTTTGGGCCTCCGATGGCAGCCAGGTTTGGAGGAGGGGGCAGCTTTGGTCTGGGAGGAATCCTCGTCCTTATGGAATTTTTGTAGCAAAAGCCCGGGACGGGACGCAGGCAAGTTGGTTTTGAAAGGAGTCACTTTTCCCCAAGAAGCCAAACTCAAGAGCCCACTTGGCAGGTGTCATTTTCTAGGGCGCGTTTGGGCCTCCGATGTCAGCCAGGTTTGGAGGAGGGGGCAGCTTTGGTCTGGGAGAAATCCTCGTCCTTATGGAATTTTTGTAGTCTAAAGCCCAGCACGGGCCGCAGGCCAGTTAGGCAAGTTGGCTTTGAAAGGAGGCACTTTTCCGCAAGAAGCCAAACTCAAGAGCCCACTTGGCAGATGTCATTTTGTAGGGCGCGTTTGGGCCTCCGATGGCAGCCAGGTTTGGAGGAGGGGGCAGCTTTGGTCTGGGAGAAATCCTCGTCCTTATGGAATTTTTGGAGGCAAAAGCCCAGGAAGGGCCGCAGGCAAGTCGGCTTTGAAAGGAGGCACTTCCACCCAAGAAGCCAAACTCAAGAGCCCACTTGGCAGGTGTCATTTTGTAGGGCACGTTTGGGCCTCCGATGGCAGCCAGGTTTGGAGGAGGGGGCAGCTTTGGTCTGGGAGAAATCCTCGTCCTTCTGGAATTTTTGTAGGCAAAAGCCCTGCATGGGCCGCAGGCAAGTTGACTCCGAAAGGAGGCACTTTTCCCCAGGAAGCCAAACTCAAGAACCCTCAATGCAGGTGTCATTTGGTGGGGCGCGTTTGGGCCTCCGATGGCAGCCAGGTTTGGAGGAGGGGGCAGCTTTGGTCTGGGAGAAATCCTCGTCCTTATGGAATTTTTGTAGGCAAAAGCCCAGGACGGGCCGCAGGCAAGTTGGCTTTGAAAGGAGGTACTTCCACACAGGAAGCCAAACTCAAGAGCCCACTTGGCAGATGTCATTTTGTAGGGCACGTTTCGGCCTCCGATGGCAACCAGGTTTGGAGGAGGGGGCAGCTTTGGTCTGGGAGAAATCCTCGTCCTTATGGAATTTTTGGAGGCAAAAGCCCTGCATGGGCCGCAGGCAAGTTGACTCCGAAAGGAGGCACATTTCCCCAGAAAGCCAAACTCAAGAGCCCACTTGGCAGATGTCATTTTGTAGGGCGCGTTTGGGCCTCCGATGGCAGCCAGGTTTGGAGGAGGGGGCAGCTTTGGTCTGGGAGGAATCCTCGTCCTTATGGAATTTTTGTAGCAAAAGCCCAGCACGGGCCGCAGGCAAGTTGGTTTTGAAAGGAGTCACTTTTCCCCAAGAAGCCAAACTCAAGAGCCCACTTGGCAGGTGTCATTTTGTAGGGCGCGTTTGGGCCTCCGATGGCAGCCAGGTTTGGAGGAGGGGGCAGCTTTGGTCTGGGAGAAATCCTCGTCCTTATGGAATTTTTGTAGGCAAAACCCCTGCATGAGCCGCAGGCAAGTTGATTCCGAAAGGAGGCACTTTTCCACAGAAAGCCAAACTCAAGAGTCCACTTGGCAGATGTCATTTTGTAGGGCGCGTTTGGGCCTCCGATGGCAGCCAGGTTTGGAGGAGGGGGCAGCTTTGGTCTGGGAGGAATCCTCGTCCTTATGGAATTTTTGTAGCAAAAGCCCGGGACGGGACGCAGGCAAGTTGGTTTTGAAAGGAGTCACTTTTCCCCAAGAAGCCAAACTCAAGAGCCCACTTGGCAGGTGTCATTTTGTAGGGCGCGTTTGGGCCTCCGATGGCAGCCAGGTTTGGAGGAGGGGGCAGCTTTGGCCTGGGAGAAATCCTCGTCCTTATGGAATTTTTGGAGGCAAAAGCCCAGGAAGGGCCGCAGGCAAGTCGGCTTTGAAAGGAGGCACTTCCACCCAAGAAGCCAAACTCAAGAGCCCACTTGGCAGGTGTCATTTTGTAGGGCACGTTTGGGCCTCCGATGGCAGCCAGGTTTGGAGGAGGGGGCAGCTTTGGTCTGGGAGAAATCCTCGTCCTTCTGGAATTTTTGTAGGCAAAAGCCCTGCATGGGCCGCAGGCAAGTTGACTCCGAAAGGAGGCACTTTTCCCCAGGAAGCCAAACTCAAGAACCCTCAATGCAGGTGTCATTTGGTGGGGCGCGTTTGGGCCTCCGATGGCAGCCAGGTTTGGAGGAGGGGGCAGCTTTGGTCTGGGAGAAATCCTCGTCCTTATGGAATTTTTGTAGGCACAAGCCCAGGACGGGCCGCAGGCAAGTTGGCTTTGAAAGGAGGTACTTCCACACAAGAAGCCAAACTCAAGAGCCCACTTGGCAGATGTCATTTTGTAGGGCACGTTTCGGCCTCCGATGGCAACCAGGTTTGGAGGAGGGGGCAGCTTTGGTCTGGGAGAAATCCTCGTCCTTATGGAATTTTTGGAGGCAAAAGCCCTGCATGGGCCGCAGGCAAGTTGACTCCGAAAGGAGGCACATTTCCCCAGAAAGCCAAACTCAAGAGCCCACTTGGCAGATGTCATTTTGTAGGGCGCGTTTGGGCCTCCGATGGCAGCCAGGTTTGGAGGAGGGGGCAGCTTTGGTCTGGGAGAAATCCTCGTCCTTATGGAATTTTTGTAGCAAAAGCCCAGCACGGGCCGCAGGCAAGTTGGTTTTGAAAGGAGTCACTTTTCCCCAAGAAGCCAAACTCAAGAGCCCACTTGGCAGGTGTCATTTTGTAGGGCGCGTTTGGGCCTCCGATGGCAGCCAGGTTAGGAGGAGGGGGCAGCTTTGGTCTGGGAGAAATCCTCGTCCTTATGGAATTTTTGTAGGCAAAAACCCCGCATGGGCCGCAGGCAAGTTAGGCAAATTGCTTTGAAAGGAGGCACTTTTCCCCAAGAAGCCAAACTCAAGAACCCACAATGCAGATGTCATTTTGTAGGGCGCGTTTGGGCCTCCGATGGCAGCCAGGTTTGGAGGAGGGGGCAGCTTTGGTCTGGGAGAAATCCTCGTCCTTCTGGAATTTTTGTAGCAAAAGCCCGGGACGGGACACAGGCAAGTTGGTTTTGAAAGGAGTCACTTTTCCCCAAGAAGCCAAACTCAAGAGCCCACTTGGCAGGTGTCATTTTGTAGGGCACGTTTGGGCCTCCGATGGCAGCCAGGTTTGGAGGAGGGGGCAGCTTTGGCCTGGGAGAAATCCTCGTCCTTCTGGAATTTTTGGAGGCAAAAGCCCAGGACGGGCCGCAGGCAAGTTAGGCAAGTTGGCTCCGAAAGGAGGCACTTTTCCCCAAGAAGCCAAACTCAAGAACCCTCAATGCAGATGTCATTTTGTGGGGCGCGTTTCGGCCTCCGATGGCAGCCAGGTTTGGAGGAGGGGGCAGCTTTGGTCTGGGAGAAATCCTCGTCCTTATGGAATTTTTGTAGGCAAAAGCCCAGCACGGGCCGCAGGCTAGTTAGGCAAGTTGGCTTTGAAAGGAGGCACTTTTCCGCAAGAAGCCAAACTCAAGAGCCCACTTGGCAAATGTCATTTTGTAGGGCGCGTTTGGGCCTCCGATGGCAGCCAGGTTTGGAGGAGGGGGCAGCTTTGGTCTGGGAGAAATCCTCGTCCTTATGGAATTTTTTTAGGCAAAACCCCTGCATGAGCCGCAGGCAAGTTGGCTTTGAAAGGAGGCACTTCCACCCAAGAAGCCAAACTCAAGAGCCCACTTGGCAGGTGTCATTTTGTAGGGCACGTTTGGGCCTCCGATGGCAGCCAGGTTTGGAGGAGGGGGCAGCTTTGGTCTGGGAGAAATCCTCGTCCTTCTGGAATTTTTGTAGGCAAAAGCCCTGCATGGGCCGCAGGCAAGTTGACTCCGAAAGGAGGCACTTTTCCCCAGGAAGCCAAACGCAAGAACCCTCAATGCAGGTGTCATTTTGTGGGGCGCGTTTGGGCCTCCGATGGCAGCCAGGTTTGGAGGAGGGGGCAGCTTTGGTCTGGGAGAAATCCTCGTCCTTATGGAATTTTTGGAGGCAAAAGCCCAGGACGGGCCGCAGGCAAGTTAGGCAATTTGGCTTTGAAAGGAGGCACTTCCACCCAAGAAGCCAAACTCAAGAGCCCACTTGGCAGGTGTCATTTTGTAGGGCACGTTTGGGCCTCCGATGGCAGCCAGGTTTGGAGGAGGGGGCAGCTTTGGTCTGGGAGAAATCCTCGTCCTTATGGAATTTTTGGAGGCAAAAGCCCTGCATGGGCCGCCGGGAAGTTGACTCCGAAAGGAGGCACTTTTCACCAAGAAGCCAAACTCAAGAGCCCGCTTGGCAGATGTCATTTTGTAGGGCGCGTTTGGGCCTCCGATGGCAGCCAGGTTTGGAGGAGGGGGCAGCTTTGGTCTGGGAGGAATCCTCGTCCTTATGGAATTTTTGTAGCAAAAGCTCAGGACGGGACGCAGGCAAGTTGGTTTTGAAAGGAGTCACTTTTCCCCAAGAAGCCAAACTCAAGAGCCCACTTGGCAGGTGTCATTTTGTAGGGCGCGTTTGGGCCTCCGATGGCAGCCAGGTTTGGAGGAGGGGGCAGCTTTGGTCTGGGAGAAATCCTCGTCCTTATGGAATTTTTGTAGGCAAAAGCCCAGGACGGGCCGCAGGTAAGTTAGGCAAGTTGGCTTTGAAAGGAGGCACTTTTCCCCAAGAAGCCAAACTCAAGAGCCCACTTGGCAGGTGTCATTTTGTAGGGCGCGTTTGGGCCTCCGATGGCAGCCAGGTTTGGAGGAGGGGGCAGCTTTGGTCTGGGAGAAATCCTCGTCCTTCTGGAATTTTTGTACTCAAAAGCCAAGGACGGGCCGCAGGCAAGTTAGGCAAGTTGGCTCCGAAAGGAGGCACTTTTCCCCAAGAAGCCAAACTCAAGAACCCACAATGCAGATGTCATTTTGTAGGGCGCGTTTGGGCCTCCGATGGCAGCCAGGTTTGGAGGAGGGGGCAGCTTTGTTCTGGGAGAAATCCTCGTCCTTATGGAATTTTTGTAGGCAAAAGCCCTGCATGGGCCGCCGGCAAGTTGACTCCGAAAGGAGGCAATCTTCCCGAAGAAGCCAAACTCAAGAGCCCACTTGGCAGGTGTCATTTTGTAGGGCGCGTTTGGGCCTCCGATGGCAGCCAGGTTTGGAGGAGGGGGCAGCTTTGGTCTGGGAGAAATCCTCGTCCTTATGGAATTTTTGTAGGCAAAACCCCTGCATGAGCCGCAGGCAAGTTGATTCCGAAAGGAGGCACTTTTCCCCAGAAAGCCAAACTCAAGAGTCCACTTGGCAGATGTCATTTTGTAGGGCGCGTTTGGGCCTCCGATGGCAGCCAGGTTTGGAGGAGGGGGCAGCTTTGGTCTGGGAGGAATCCTCGTCCTTATGGAATTTTTGTAGCAAAAGCCCGGGACGGGACGCAGGCAAGTTGGTTTTGAAAGGAGTCACTTTTCCCCAAGAAGCCAAACTCAAGAGCCCACTTGGCAGGTGTCATTTTCTAGGGCGCGTTTGGGCCTCCGATGTCAGCCAGGTTTGGAGGAGGGGGCAGCTTTGGTCTGGGAGAAATCCTCGTCCTTATGGAATTTTTGTAGTCTAAAGCCCAGCACGGGCCGCAGGCTAGTTAGGCAAGTTGGCTTTGAAAGGAGGCACTTTTCCGCAAGAAGCCAAACTCAAGAGCCCACTTGGCAGATGTCATTTTGTAGGGCGCGTTTGGGCCTCCGATGGCAGCCAGGTTTGGAGGAGGGGGCAGCTTTGGTCTGGGAGAAATCCTCGTCCTTATGGAATTTTTGGAGGCAAAAGCCCAGGAAGGGCCGCAGGCAAGTCGGCTTTGAAAGGAGGCACTTCCACCCAAGAAGCCAAACTCAAGAGCCCACTTGGCAGGTGTCATTTTGTAGGGCACGTTTGGGCCTCCGATGGCAGCCAGGTTTGGAGGAGGGGGCAGCTTTGGTCTGGGAGAAATCCTCGTCCTTCTGGAATTTTTGGAGGCAAAAGCCCTGCATGGGCCGCAGGCAAGTTGACTCCGAAAGGAGGCACTTTTCCCCAGGAAGCCAAACTCAAGAACCCTCAATGCAGGTGTCATTTGGTGGGGCGCGTTTGGGCCTCCGATGGCAGCCAGGTTTGGAGGAGGGGGCAGCTTTGGTCTGGGAGAAATCCTCGTCCTTATGGAATTTTTGTAGGCACAAGCCCAGGACGGGCCGCAGGCAAGTTGGCTTTGAAAGGAGGTACTTCCACACAAGAAGCCAAACTCAAGAGCCCACTTGGCAGATGTCATTTTGTAGGGCACGTTTCGGCCTCCGATGGCAACCAGGTTTGGAGGAGGGGGCAGCTTTGGTCTGGGAGAAATCCTCGTCCTTATGGAATTTTTGGAGGCAAAAGCCCTGCATGGGCCGCAGGCAAGTTGACTCCGAAAGGAGGCACATTTCCCCAGAAAGCCAAACTCAAGAGCCCACTTGGCAGATGTCATTTTGTAGGGCGCGTTTGGGCCTCCGATGGCAGCCAGGTTTGGAGGAGGGGGCAGCTTTGGTCTGGGAGGAATCCTCGTCCTTATGGAATTTTTGTAGCAAAAGCCCAGCACGGGCCGCAGGCAAGTTGGTTTTGAAAGGAGTCACTTTTCCCCAAGAAGCCAAACTCAAGAGCCCACTTGGCAGGTGTCATTTTGTAGGGCGCGTTTGGGCCTCCGATGGCAGCCAGGTTTGGAGGAGGGGGCAGCTTTGGTCTGGGAGAAATCCTCGTCCTTATGGAATTTTTGTAGGCAAAACCCCTGCATGAGCCGCAGGCAAGTTGATTCCGAAAGGAGGCACTTTTCCCCAGAAAGCCAAACTCAAGAGTCCACTTGGCAGATGTCATTTTGTAGGGCGCGTTTGGGCCTCCGATGGCAGCCAGGTTTGGAGGAGGGGGCAGCTTTGGTCTGGGAGGAATCCTCGTCCTTATGGAATTTTTGTAGCAAAAGCCCGGGACGGGACGCAGGCAAGTTGGTTTTGAAAGGAGTCACTTTTCCCCAAGAAGCCAAACTCAAGAGCCCACTTGGCAGGTGTCATTTTCTAGGGCGCGTTTGGGCCTCCGATGTCAGCCAGGTTTGGAGGAGGGGGCAGCTTTGGTCTGGGAGAAATCCTCGTCCTTATGGAATTTTTGTAGTCTAAAGCCCAGCACGGGCCGCAGGCTAGTTAGGCAAGTTGGCTTTGAAAGGAGGCACTTTTCCGCAAGAAGCCAAACTCAAGAGCCCACTTGGCAGATGTCATTTTGTAGGGCGCGTTTGGGCCTCCGATGGCAGCCAGGTTTGGAGGAGGGGGCAGCTTTGGTCTGGGAGAAATCCTCGTCCTTATGGAATTTTTGGAGGCAAAAGCCCAGGAAGGGCCGCAGGCAAGTCGGCTTTGAAAGGAGGCACTTCCACCCAAGAAGCCAAACTCAAGAGCCCACTTGGCAGGTGTCATTTTGTAGGGCACGTTTGGGCCTCCGATGGCAGCCAGGTTTGGAGGAGGGGGCAGCTTTGGTCTGGGAGAAATCCTCGTCCTTCTGGAATTTTTGTAGGCAAAAGCCCTGCATGGGCCGCAGGCAAGTTGACTCCGAAAGGAGGCACTTTTCCCCAGGAAGCCAAACTCAAGAACCCTCAATGCAGGTGTCATTTGGTGGGGCCCGTTTGGGCCTCCGATGGCAGCCAGGTTTGGAGGAGGGGGCAGCTTTGGTCTGGGAGAAATCCTCGTCCTTATGGAATTTTTGTAGGCACAAGCCCAGGACGGGCCGCAGGCAAGTTGGCTTTGAAAGGAGGTACTTCCACACAAGAAGCCAAACTCAAGAGCCCACTTGGCAGATGTCATTTTGTAGGGCACGTTTCGGCCTCCGATGGCAACCAGGTTTGGAGGAGGGGGCAGCTTTGGTCTGGGAGAAATCCTCGTCCTTATGGAATTTTTGGAGGCAAAAGCCCTGCATGGGCCGCAGGCAAGTTGACTCCGAAAGGAGGCACATTTCCCCAGAAAGCCAAACTCAAGAGCCCACTTGGCAGATGTCATTTTGTAGGGCGCGTTTGGGCCTCCGATGGCAGCCAGGTTTGGAGGAGGGGGCAGCTTTGGTCTGGGAGGAATCCTCGTCCTTATGGAATTTTTGTAGCAAAAGCCCAGCACGGGCCGCAGGCAAGTTGGTTTTGAAAGGAGTCACTTTTCCCCAAGAAGCCAAACTCAAGAGCCCACTTGGCAGGTGTCATTTTGTAGGGCGCGTTTGGGCCTCCGATGGCAGCCAGGTTAGGAGGAGGGGGCAGCTTTGGTCTGGGAGAAATCCTCGTCCTTATGGAATTTTTGTAGGCAAAAACCCCGCATGGGCCGCAGGCAAGTTAGGCAAATTGCTTTGAAAGGAGGCACTTTTCCCCAAGAAGCCAAAATCAAGAACCCACAATGCAGATGTCATTTTGTAGGGCGCGTTTGGGCCTCCGATGGCAGCCAGGTTTGGAGGAGGGGGCAGCTTTGGTCTGGGAGAAATCCTCGTCCTTCTGGAATTTTTGTAGCAAAAGCCCGGGACGGGACACAGGCAAGTTGGTTTTGAAAGGAGTCACTTTTCCCCAAGAAGCCAAACTCAAGAGCCCACTTGGCAGGTGTCATTTTGTAGGGCACGTTTGGGCCTCCGATGGCAGCCAGGTTTGGAGGAGGGGGCAGCTTTGGCCTGGAAGAAATCCTCGTCCTTCTGGAATTTTTGGAGGCAAAAGCCCAGGACGGGCCGCAGGCAAGTTAGGCAAGTTGGCTCCGAAAGGAGGCACTTTTCCCCAAGAAGCCAAACTCAAGAACCCTCAATGCAGATGTCATTTTGTGGGGCGCGTTTGGGCCTCCGATGGCAGCCAGGTTTGGAGGAGGGGGCAGCTTTGGTCTGGGAGAAATCCTCGTCCTTATGGAATTTTTGTAGGCAAAAGCCCAGCACGGGCCGCAGGCTAGTTAGGCAAGTTGGCTTTGAAAGGAGGCACTTTTCCGCAAGAAGCCAAACTCAAGAGCCCACTTGGCAAATGTCATTTTGTAGGGCGCGTTTGGGCCTCCGATGGCAGCCAGGTTTGGAGGAGGGGGCAGCTTTGGTCTGGGAGAAATCCTCGTCCTTATGGAATTTTTTTAGGCAAAACCCCTGCATGAGCCGCAGGCAAGTTGGCTTTGAAAGGAGGCACTTCCACCCAAGAAGCCAAACTCAAGAGCCCACTTGGCAGGTGTCATTTTGTAGGGCACGTTTGGGCCTCCGATGGCAGCCAGGTTTGGAGGAGGGGGCAGCTTTGGTCTGGGAGAAATCCTCGTCCTTCTGGAACTTTTGTAGGCAAAAGCCCTGCATGGGCCGCAGGCAAGTTGACTCCGAAAGGAGGCACTTTTCCCCAGGAAGCCAAACTCAAGAACCCTCAATGCAGGTGTCATTTTGTGGGGCGCGTTTGGGCCTCCGATGGCAGCCAGGTTTGGAGGAGGGGGCAGCTTTGGTCTGGGAGAAATCCTCGTCCATCTGGAATATTTGGAGGCAAAAGCCCAGGACGGGCCGCAGGCAAGTTAGGCAATTTGGCTTTGAAAGGAGGCACTTCCACCCAAGAAGCCAAACTCAAGAGCCCACTTGGCAGGTGTCATTTTGTAGGGCGCGTTTGGGCCTCCGATGGCAGCCAGGTTTGGAGGAGGGGGCAGCTTTGGTCTGGGAGAAATCCTCGTCCTTATGGAATTTTTGGAGGCAAAAGCCCTGCATGGGCCGCCGGGAAGTTGACTCCGAAAGGAGGCACTTTTCACCAAGAAGCCAAACTCAAGAGCCCGCTTGGCAGATGTCATTTTGTAGGGCGCGTTTGGGCCTCCGATGGCAGCCAGGTTTGGAGGAGGGGGCAGCTTTGGTCTGGGAGGAATCCTCGTCCTTATGGAATTTTTGTAGCAAAAGCTCAGGACGGGACGCAGGCAAGTTGGTTTTGAAAGGAGTCACTTTTCCCCAAGAAGCCAAACTCAAGAGCCCACTTGGCAGGTGTCATTTTGTAGGGCGCGTTTGGGCCTCCGATGGCAGCCAGGTTTGGAGGAGGGGGCAGCTTTGGTCTGGGAGAAATCCTCGTCCTTATGGAATTTTTGTAGGCAAAAGCCCAGGACGGGCCGCAGGTAAGTTAGGCAAGTTGGCTTTGAAAGGAGGCACTTTTCCCCAAGAAGCCAAACTCAAGAGCCCACTTGGCAGGTGTCATTTTGTAGGGCGCGTTTGGGCCTCCGATGGCAGCCAGGTTTGGAGGAGGGGGCAGCTTTGGTCTGGGAGAAATCCTCGTCCTTCTGGAATTTTTGTACTCAAAAGCCCAGGACGGGCCGCAGGCAAGTTAGGCAAGTTGGCTCCGAAAGGAGGCACTTTTCCCCAAGAAGCCGAACTCAAGAACCCACTTGGCAGATGTCATTTTGTAGGGCGCGTTTGGGCCTCCGATGGCAGCCAGGTTTGGAGGAGGGGGCAGCTTTGTTCTGGGAGAAATCCTCGTCCTTATGGAATTTTTGTAGGCAAAAGCCCTGCATGGGCCGCCGGCAAGTTGACTCCGAAAGGAGGCAATCTTCCCGAAGAAGCCAAACTCAAGAGCCCACATGGCAGGTGTCATTTTGTAGGGCGCGTTTGGGCCTCCGATGGCAGCCAGGTTTGGAGGAGGGGGCAGCTTTGGTCTGGGAGAAATCCTCGTCCTTATGGAATTTTTGTAGGCAAAACCCCTGCATGAGCCGCAGGCAAGTTGATTCCGAAAGGAGGCACTTTTCCCCAGAAAGCCAAACTCAAGAGTCCACTTGGCAGATGTCATTTTGTAGGGCGCGTTTGGGCCTCCGATGGCAGCCAGGTTTGGAGGAGGGGGCAGCTTTGGTCTGGGAGGAATCCTCGTCCTTATGGAATTTTTGTAGCAAAAGCCCGGGACGGGACGCAGGCAAGTTGGTTTTGAAAGGAGTCACTTTTCCCCAAGAAGCCAAACTCAAGAGCCCACTTGGCAGGTGTCATTTTCTAGGGCGCGTTTGGGCCTCCGATGTCAGCCAGGTTTGGAGGAGGGGGCAGCTTTGGTCTGGGAGAAATCCTCGTCCTTATGGAATTTTTGTAGTCTAAAGCCCAGCAAGGGCCGCAGGCTAGTTAGGCAAGTTGGCTTTGAAAGGAGGCACTTTTCCGCAAGAAGCCAAACTCAAGAGCCCACTTGGCAGATGTCATTTTGTAGGGCGCGTTTGGGCCTCCGATGGCAGCCAGGTTTGGAGGAGGGGGCAGCTTTGGTCTGGGAGAAATCCTCGTCCTTATGGAATTTTTGGAGGCAAAAGCCCAGGAAGGGCCGCAGGCAAGTCGGCTTTGAAAGGAGGCACTTCCACCCAAGAAGCCAAACTCAAGAGCCCACTTGGCAGGTGTCATTTTGTAGGGCACGTTTGGGCCTCCGATGGCAGCCAGGTTTGGAGGAGGGGGCAGCTTTGGTCTGGGAGAAATCCTCGTCCTTCTGGAATTTTTGTAGGCAAAAGCCCTGCATGGGCCGCAGGCAAGTTGACTCCGAAAGGAGGCACTTTTCCCCAGGAAGCCAAACTCAAGAACCCTCAATGCAGGTGTCATTTGGTGGGGCGCGTTTGGGCCTCCGATGGCAGCCAGGTTTGGAGGAGGGGGCAGCTTTGGTCTGGGAGAAATCCTCGTCCTTATGGAATTTTTGTAGGCAAAAGCCCAGGACGGGCCGCAGGCAAGTTGGCTTTGAAAGGAGGTACTTCCACACAAGAAGCCAAACTCAAGAGCCCACTTGGCAGATGTCATTTTGTAGGGCACGTTTCGGCCTCCGATGGCAACCAGGTTTGGAGGAGGGGGCAGCTTTGGTCTGGGAGAAATCCTCGTCCTTATGGAATTTTTGGAGGCAAAAGCCCTGCATGGGCCGCAGGCAAGTTGACTCCGAAAGGAGGCACATTTCCCCAGAAAGCCAAACTCAAGAGCCCACTTGGCAGATGTCATTTTGTAGGGCGCGTTTGGGCCTCCGATGGCAGCCAGGTTTGGAGGAGGGGGCAGCTTTGGTCTGGGAGGAATCCTCGTCCTTATGGAATTTTTGTAGCAAAAGCCCAGCACGGGCCGCAGGCAAGTTGGTTTTGAAAGGAGTCACTTTTCCCCAAGAAGCCAAACTCAAGAGCCCACTTGGCAGGTGTCATTTTGTAGGGCGCGTTTGGGCCTCCGATGGCAGCCAGGTTTGGAGGAGGGGGCAGCTTTGGTCTGGGAGAAATCCTCGTCCTTCTGGAATTTTTGTAGCAAAAGCCCGGGACGGGACACAGGCAAGTTGGTTTTGAAAGGAGTCACTTTTCCCCAAGAAGCCAAACTCAAGAGCCCACTTGGCAGGTGTCATTTTGTAGGGCACGTTTGGGCCTCCGATGGCAGCCAGGTTTGGAGGAGGGGGCAGCTTTGGCCTGGGAGAAATCCTCGTCCTTCTGGAATTTTTGGAGGCAAAAGCCCAGGACGGGCCTCAGGCAAGTTAGGCAAGTTGGCTCCGAAAGGAGGCACTTTTCCCCAAGAAGCCAAACTCAAGAACCCTCAATGCAGATGTCATTTTGTGGGGCGCGTTTGGGCCTCCGATGGCAGCCAGGTTTGGAGGAGGGGGCAGCTTTGGTCTGGGAGAAATCCTCGTCCTTATGGAATTTTTGTAGTCTAAAGCCCAGCACGGGCCGCAGGCTAGTTAGGCAAGTTGGCTTTGAAAGGAGGCACTTTTCCCCAAGAAGCCAAACTCAAGAGCCCACTTGGCAAATGTCATTTTGTAGGGCGCGTTTGGGCCTCCGATGGCAGCCAGGTTTGGAGGAGGGGGCAGCTTTGGTCTGGGAGAAATCCTCGTCCTTATGGAATTTTTGGAGGCAAAAGCCCAGGACGGGCCGCAGGCAAGTTGGCTTTGAAAGGAGGCACTTCCACCCAAGAAGCCAAACTCAAGAGCCCACTTGGCAGGTGTCATTTTGTAGGGCACGTTTGGGCCTCCGATGGCAGCCAGGTTTGGAGGAGGGGGCAGCTTTGGTCTGGGAGAAATCCTCGTCCTTCTGGAATTTTTGTAGGCAAAAGCCCTGCATGGGCCGCAGGCAAGTTGACTCCGAAAGGAGGCACTTTTCCCCAGGAAGCCAAACTCAAGAACCCTCAATGCAGGTGTCATTTTGTGGGGCGCGTTTGGGCCTCCGATGGCAGCCAGGTTTGGAGGAGGGGGCAGCTTTGGTCTGGGAGAAATCCTCGTCCTTCTGGAATTTTTGGAGGCAAAAGCCCAGGACGGGCCGCAGGCAAGTTAGGCAATTTGGCTCCGAAAGGAGGCACTTTTCCCCAAGAAGCCAAACTCAAGAGCCCACTTGGCAGATGTCATTTTGTAGGGCGCGTTTGGGCCTCTGATGGCAGCCAGGTTTGGAGGAGGGGGCAGCTTTGGTCTGGGAGAAATCCTCGTCCTTATGGAATTTTTGTAGGCAAAAGCCCAGCACAGGCCGCAGGCTAGTTAGGCAAGTTGACTCCGAAAGGAGGCACTTTTCCCCAGAAAGCCAAACTCAAGAGCCCACTTGGCAGATGTCATTTTGTAGGGCGCGTTTGGGCCTCCGATGGCAGCCAGGTTTGGAGGAGGGGGCAGCTTTGGTCTGGGAGAAATCCTCATCCTTATGGAATTTTTGTAGCAAAAGCCCAGGACGGGACGCAGGCAAGTTGGTTTTGAAAGGAGTCACTTTTCCCCAAGAAGCCAAACTCAAGAGCCCACTTGGCAGGTGTCATTTTGTAGGGCGCGTTTGGGCCTCCGATGGCAGCCAGGTTTGGAGGAGGGGGCAGCTTTGGTCTGGGAGAAATCCTCGTCCTTATGGAATTTTTGTAGGCAAAAACCCCACATGGGCCGCAGGCAAGTTTAGGCAAGTTGACTCCGAAAGGAGGCACTTTCCCCCAAGAAGCCAAACTCAAGAGCCCACTTGGCAGATGTCATTTTGTGGGGCGCGTTTGGGCCTCCGATGGCAGCCAGGTTTGGAGGAGGGGGCAGCTTTGGTCTGGGAGAAATCCTCGTCCTTATGGAATTTTTGTAGTCTAAAGCCCAGCACGGGCCGCAGGCTAGTTAGGCAAGTTGGCTTTGAAAGGAGGCACTTTTCCGCAAGGAGCCAAACTCAAGAGCCCACTTGGCAGATGTCATTTTGTAGGGCGCGTTTGGGCCTCCGATGGCAGCCAGGTTTGGAGGAGGGGGCAGCTTTGGTCTGGGAGAAATCCTCGTCCTTCTGGAATTTTTGTAGGAAAAAGCGCTGCATGGGCCGCAGGCAAGTTGACTCCGAAAGGAGGCACTTTTCCGCAAGAAGCCAAACTCAAGAGCCCACTTGGCAGATGTCATTTTGTAGGGCGCGTTTGGGCCTCCGATGGCAGCCAGGTTTGGAGGAGGGGGCAGCTTTGGTCTGGGAGAAATCCTCGTCCTTATGGAATTTTTGTAGGCAAAAACCCCGCATGGGCCGCAGGCAAGTTAGGCAAGTTGCTTTGAAAGGAGGCACTTTCCCCCAAGAAGCCAAACTCAAGAACCCACAATGCAGATGTCATTTTGTAGGGCGCGTTTGGGCCTCCGATGGCAGCCAGGTTTGGAGGAGGGGGCAGCTTTGGTCTGGGAGAAATCCTCGTCCTTATGGAATTTTTGTAGCAAAAGCCCACGATGGGCCGCAGGCAAGTTAGGCAAGTTGGCTCCGAAAGGAGGCACTTTTCCCCAAGAAGCCAAACTCAAGAACCCTCAATGCAGATGTCATTTTGTGGGGCGCGTTTGGGCCTCCGATGGCAGCCAGGTTTGGAGGAGGGGGCAGCTTTGGTCTGGGAGAAATCCTCGTCCTTATGGAATTTTTGTAGTCTAAAGCCCAGCACGGGCTGCAGGCAAGTTGGCTTTGAAAGGAGGCACTTTCCCCCAAGAAGCCAAACTCAAGAGCCCACTTGGCAGATGTCATTTTGTAGGGCGCGTTTGGGCCACCGATGGCAGCTAGGTTTGGAGGAGGGGGCAGCTTTGGTCTGGGAGAAATCCTCGTCCTTCTGGAATTTTTGTAGGCAAAATCCCAGAATGGGCTGCAGGCTAGTTAGGCAAGTTGGCTTTGAAAGGAGGCACTTTTCCGCAAGAAGCCAAACTCAAGAGCCCACTTGGCAGATGTCATTTTGTGGGGCGCGTTTGGGCCTCCGATGGCAGCCAGGTTTGGAGGAGGGGGCAGCTTTGGTCTGGGAGAAATCCTCGTCCTTATGGAATTTTTGTAGTCTAAAGCCCAGCACGGGCCGCAGGCTAGTTAGGCAAGTTGACTCCGAAAGGAGGCACTTTTCCGCAAGGAGCCAAACTCAAGAGCCCACTTGGCAGATGTCATTTTGTAGGGCGCGTTTGGGCCTCCGATGGCAGCCAGGTTTGGAGGAGGGGGCAGCTTTGGTCTGGGAGAAATCCTCGTCCTTCTGGAATTTTTGTAGGAAAAAGCGCTGCATGGGCCGCAGGCAAGTTGACTCCGAAAGGAGGCACTTTTCCGCAAGAAGCCAAACTCAAGAGCCCACTTGGCAGATGTCATTTTGTAGGGCGCGTTTGGGCCTCCGATGGCAGCCAGGTTTGGAGGAGGGGGCAGCTTTGGTCTGGGAGAAATCCTCGTCCTTATGGAATTTTTGTAGGCAAAAACCCCGCATGGGCCGCAGGCAAGTTAGGCAAGTTGCTTTGAAAGGAGGCACTTTCCCCCAAGAAGCCAAACTCAAGAACCCACAATGCAGATGTCATTTTGTAGGGCGCGTTTGGGCCTCCGATGGCAGCCAGGTTTGGAGGAGGGGGCAGCTTTGGTCTGGGAGAAATCCTCGTCCTTATGGAATTTTTGTAGCAAAAGCCCACGATGGGCCGCAGGCAAGTTAGGCAAGTTGGCTCCGAAAGGAGGCACTTTTCCCCAAGAAGCCAAACTCAAGAACCCTCAATGCAGATGTCATTTTGTGGGGCGCGTTTGGGCCTCCGATGGCAGCCAGGTTTGGAGGAGGGGGCAGCTTTGGTCTGGGAGAAATCCTCGTCCTTATGGAATTTTTGTAGTCTAAAGCCCAGCACGGGCTGCAGGCAAGTTGGCTTTGAAAGGAGGCACTTTCCCCCAAGAAGCCAAACTCAAGAGCCCACTTGGCAGATGTCATTTTGTAGGGCGCGTTTGGGCCACCGATGGCAGCTAGGTTTGGAGGAGGGGGCAGCTTTGGTCTGGGAGAAATCCTCGTCCTTCTGGAATTTTTGTAGGCAAAATCCCAGAATGGGCTGCAGGCTAGTTAGGCAAGTTGGCTTTGAAAGGAGGCACTTTTCCGCAAGAAGCCAAACTCAAGAGCCCACTTGGCAGATGTCATTTTGTAGGGCGCGTTTGGGCCTCCGATGGCAGCCAGGTTTGGAGGAGGGGGCAGCTTTGGTCTGGGAGAAATCCTCGTCCTTATGGAATTTTTGTAGGCAAAAGCCCAGGACGGGCCGCAGGCAAGTTGGCTTTGAAAGGAGGCACTTCCACCCAAGAAGCCAAACTCAAGAACCCACTTGGCAGGTGTCATTTTGTAGGGCACGTTTGGGCCTCCAATGGCAGCCAGGTTTGGAGGAGGGGGCAGCTTTGGTCTGGGAGAAATCCTCGTCCTTATGGAATTTTTGGAGGCAAAAGCCCAGGACGGGCCGCAGGCAAGTTAGGCAAGTTGATTCCGAAAGGAGGCACTTTTCCCCAGAAAGCCAAACTCAAGAGCCCACTTGGCAGATGTCATTTTGTAGGGCGCGTTTGGGCCTCTGATGGCAGCCAGGTTTGGAGGAGGGGGCAGCTTTGGTCTGGGAGAAATCCTCGTCCTTATGGAATTTTTGTAGGCAAAAGCCCAGAACGGGCCGCAGGCTAGTTAGGCAAGTTGGCTCCGAAAGGAGGCACTTTTCCCCAAGAAGCCAAACTCAAGAGCCCACTTGGCAGGTGTCATTTTGTAGGGCGCGTTTGGGCCTCCGATGGCAGCCAGGTTTGGAGGAGGGGGCAGCTTTGGTCTGGGAGAAATCCTCGTCCTTATGGAATTTTTGGAGGCAAAACCCCTGCATGGGCCGCCGGCAAGTTGACTCCGAAAGGAGGCACTTTTCCCCAAGAAGCCAAACTCAAGAGCCCGCTTGGCAGATGTCATTTTGTAGGGCGCGTTTGGGCCTCCGATGGCAGCCAGGTTTGGCGGAGGGGGCAGCTTTGGTCTGGGAGGAATCCTCGTCCTTATGGAATTTTTGTAGGCAAAAGCCCTGCATGGGCCGCCGGCAAGTTGACTCCGAAAGGAGGCAATTTTCCCCAAGAAGCCAAACTCAAGAGCCCACTTGGCAGGTGTCATTTTGTAGGGCGCGTTTGGGCCTCCGATGGCAGCCAGGTTTGGAGGAGGGGGCAGCTTTGGTCTGGGAGAAATCCTCGTCCTTATGGAATTTTTGTAGGCAAAACCCCTGCATGAGCCGCAGGCAAGTTGATTCCGAAAGGAGGCACTTTTCCCCAAGAAGCCAAACTCAAGAGCCCACTTGGCAGGTGTCATTTTCTAGGGCGCGTTTGGGCCTCCGATGGCAGCCAGGTTTGGAGGAGGGGGCAGCTTTGGTCTGGGAGAAATCCTCGTCCTTATGGAATTTTTGTAGTCTAAAGCCCAGCACGGGCCGCAGGCTAGTTAGGCAAGTTGGCTTTGAAAGGAGGCACTTTTCCGCAAGAAGCCAAACTCAAGAGCCCACTTGGCAGATGTCATTTTGTAGGGCGCGTTTGGGCCTCCGATGGCAGCCAGGTTTGGAGGAGGGGGCAGCTTTGGTCTGGGAGAAATCCTCGTCCTTATGGAATTTTTGGAGGCAAAAGCCCAGGACGGGCCGCAGGCAAGTTGGCTTTGAAAGGAGGCACTTCCACCCAAGAAGCCAAACTCAAGAGCCCACTTGGCAGGTGTCATTTTGTAGGGCACGTTTGGGCCTCCGATGGCAGCCAGGTTTGGAGGAGGGGGCAGCTTTGGTCTGGGAGAAATCCTCGTCCTTCTGGAATTTTTGTAGGCAAAAGCCCTGCATGGGCCGCAGGCAAGTTGACTCCGAAAGGAGGCACTTTTCCCCAGGAAGCCAAACTCAAGAACCCTCAATGCAGGTGTCATTTGGTGGGGCGCGTTTGGGCCTCCGATGGCAGCCAGGTTTGGAGGAGGGGGCAGCTTTGGTCTGGGAGAAATCCTCGTCCTTATGGAATTTTTGTAGGCAAAAGCCCTGCATGGGCCGCAGGCAAGTTGACTCCGAAAGGAGGTACTTCCACACAAGAAGCCAAACTCAAGAGCACACTTGGCAGATGTCATTTTGTAGGGCACGTTTCGGCCTCCGATGGCAGCCAGGTTTGGAGGAGGGGGCAGCTTTGGTCTGGGAGGAATCCTCGTCCTTATGGAATTTTTGTAGCAAAAGCCCGGGACGGGACGCAGGCAAGTTGGTTTTGAAAGGAGTCACTTTTCCCCAAGAAGCCAAACTCAAGAGCCCACTTGGCAGGTGTCATTTTGTAGGGCGCGTTTGGGCCTCCGATGGCAGCCAGGTTTGGAGGAGGGGGCAGCTTTGGTCTGGGAGAAATCCTCGTCCTTATGGAATTTTTGTAGGCAAAAACCCCGCATGGGCCGCAGGCAAGTTAGGCAAGTTGCTTTGAAAGGAGGCACTTTTCCCCAAGAAGCCAAACTCAAGAACCCACAATGCAGATGTCATTTTGTAGGGCGCGTTTGGGCCTCCGATGGCAGCCAGGTTTGGAGGAGGGGGCAGCTTTGGTCTGGGAGAAATCCTCGTCCTTCTGGAATTTTTGTAGCAAAAGCCCGGGACGGGACACAGGCAAGTTGGTTTTGAAAGGAGTCACTTTTCCCCAAGAAGCCAAACTCAAGAGCCCACTTGGCAGGTGTCATTTTGTAGGGCACGTTTGGGCCTCCGATGGCAGCCAGGTTTGGAGGAGGGGGCAGCTTTGGCCTGGGAGAAATCCTCGTCCTTCTGGAATTTTTGGAGGCAAAAGCCCAGGACGGGCCGCAGGCAAGTTAGGCAAGTTGGCTCCGAAAGGAGGCACTTTTCCCCAAGAAGCCAAACTCAAGAACCCTCAATGCAGATGTCATTTTGTGGGGCGCGTTTGGGCCTCCGATGGCAGCCAGGTTTGGAGGAGGGGGCAGCTTTGGTCTGGGAGAAATCCTCGTCCTTATGGAATTTTTGTAGTCAAAAGCCCAGCACGGGCCGCAGGCTAGTTAGGCAAGTTGGCTTTGAAAGGAGGCACTTTTCCCCAAGAAGCCAAACTCAAGAGCCCACTTGGCAAATGTCATTTTGTAGGGCGCGTTTGGGCCTCCGATGGCAGCCAGGTTTGGAGGAGGGGGCAGCTTTGGTCTGGGAGAAATCCTCGTCCTTATGGAATTTTTGTAGGCAAAAGCCCAGCACGGGCCGCAGGCTAGTTGGCTTTGAAAGGAGGCACTTCCACCCAAGAAGCCAAACTCAAGAGCCCACTTGGCAGGTGTCATTTTGTAGGGCACGTTTGGGCCTCCGATGGCAGCCAGGTTTGGAGGAGGGGGCAGCTTTGGTCTGGGAGAAATCCTCGTCCTTCTGGAATTTTTGTAGGCAAAAGCCCTGCATGGGCCGCAGGCAAGTTGACTCCGAAAGGAGGCACTTTTCCCCAGGAAGCCAAACTCAAGAACCCTCAATGCAGGTGTCATTTTGTGGGGCGCGTTTGGGCCTCCGATGGCAGCCAGGTTTGGAGGAGGGGGCAGCTTTGGTCTGGGAGAAATCCTCGTCCTTCTGGAATTTTTGGAGGCAAAAGCCCAGGACGGGCCGCAGGAAAGTTAGACAATTTGGCTCCGAAAGGAGGCACTTTTCCCCAAGAAGCCAAACTCAAGAGCCCACTTGGCAGGTGTCATTTTGTAGGGCGCGTTTGGGCCTCCGATGGCAGCCAGGTTTGGAGGAGGGGGCAGCTTTGGTCTGGGAGAAATCCTCGTCCTTATGGAATTTTTGGAGGCAAAACCCCTGCATGGGCCGCAGGCAAGTTGACTCCGAAAGGAGGCACTTTTCCCCAGGAAGCCAAACTCAAGAGCCCGCTTGGCAGATGTCATTTTGTAGGGCGCGTTTGGGCCTCCGATGGCAGCCAGGTTTGGCGGAGGGGGCAGCTTTGGTCTGGGAGGAATCCTCGTCCTTATGGAATTTTTGTAGCAAACGTCCGGGACGGGACGCAGGCAAGTTGGTTTTGAAAGGAGTCACTTTTCCCCAAGAAGCCAAACTCAAGAGCCCACTTGGCAGATGTCATTTTGTAGGGCGCGTTTGGGCCTCCGATGGCAGCCAGGTTTGGAGGAGGGAGCAGCTTTGGTCTGGGAGAAATGCTTGTCCTTCTGGAATTTTTGTAGGCAAAAGCCCAGGACGGGCCGCAGGCAAGTTAGGCAAGTTGGCTCCGAAAGGAGGCACTTTTCCCCAAGAAGCCAAACTCAAGAACCCTCAATGCAGATGTCATTTTGTGGGGCGCGTTTGGGCCTCCGATGGCAGCCAGGTTTGGAGGAGGGGGCAGCTTTGGTCTGGGAGAAATCCTCGTCCTTATGGAATTTTTGTAGTCTAAAGCCCAGCACGGGCTGCAGGCAAGTTGGCTTTGAAAGGAGGCACTTTCCCCCAAGAAGCCAAACTCAAGAGCCCACTTGGCAGATGTCATTTTGTAGGGCGCGTTTGGGCCACCGATGGCAGCTAGGTTTGGAGGAGGGGGCAGCTTTGGTCTGGGAGAAATCCTCGTCCTTCTGGAATTTTTGTAGGCAAAATCCCAGAATGGGCTGCAGGCTAGTTAGGCAAGTTGGCTTTGAAAGGAGGCACTTTTCCGCAAGAAGCCAAACTCAAGAGCCCACTTGGCAGATGTCATTTTGTAGGGCGCGTTTGGGCCTCCGATGGCAGCCAGGTTTGGAGGAGGGGGCAGCTTTGGTCTGGGAGAAATCCTCGTCCTTATGGAATTTTTGTAGGCAAAAGCCCAGGACGGGCCGCAGGCAAGTTGGCTTTGAAAGGAGGCACTTCCACCCAAGAAGCCAAACTCAAGAACCCACTTGGCAGGTGTCATTTTGTAGGGCACGTTTGGGCCTCCAATGGCAGCCAGGTTTGGAGGAGGGGGCAGCTTTGGTCTGGGAGAAATCCTCGTCCTTATGGAATTTTTGGAGGCAAAAGCCCTGCATGGGCCGCAGGCAAGTTGACTCCGAAAGGAGGCACTTTTCCCCAGGAAGCCAAACTCAAGAACCCACTTGGCAGGTGTCATTTTGTGGAGCGCGTTTGGGCCTCCGATGGCAGCCAGGTTTGGAGGAGGGGGCAGCTTTGGTCTGGGAGAAATCCTCGTCCTTATGGAATTTTTGTAGTCAAAAGCCCAGCACGGGCCGCAGGCTAGTTAGGCAAGTTGGCTTTGAAAGGAGGCACTTTTCCCCAAGAAGCCAAACTCAAGAGCCCACTTGGCAAATGTCATTTTGTAGGGCGCGTTTGGGCCTCCGATGGCAGCCAGGTTTGGAGGAGGGGGCAGCTTTGGTCTGGGAGAAATCCTCGTCCTTATGGAATTTTTGTAGGCAAAAGCCCAGCACGGGCCGCAGGCTAGTTGGCTTTGAAAGGAGGCACTTCCACCCAAGAAGCCAAACTCAAGAGCCCACTTGGCAGGTGTCATTTTGTAGGGCACGTTTGGGCCTCCGATGGCAGCCAGGTTTGGAGGAGGGGGCAGCTTTGGTCTGGGAGAAATCCTCGTCCTTCTGGAATTTTTGTAGGCAAAAGCCCTGCATGGGCCGCAGGCAAGTTGACTCCGAAAGGAGGCACTTTTCCCCAGGAAGCCAAACTCAAGAACCCTCAATGCAGGTGTCATTTTGTGGGGCGCGTTTGGGCCTCCGATGGCAGCCAGGTTTGGAGGAGGGGGCAGCTTTGGTCTGGGAGAAATCCTCGTCCTTCTGGAATTTTTGGAGGCAAAAGCCCAGGACGGGCCGCAGGAAAGTTAGACAATTTGGCTCCGAAAGGAGGCACTTTTCCCCAAGAAGCCAAACTCAAGAGCCCACTTGGCAGGTGTCATTTTGTAGGGCGCGTTTGGGCCTCCGATGGCAGCCAGGTTTGGAGGAGGGGGCAGCTTTGGTCTGGGAGAAATCCTCGTCCTTATGGAATTTTTGGAGGCAAAACCCCTGCATGGGCCGCAGGCAAGTTGACTCCGAAAGGAGGCACTTTTCCCCAGGAAGCCAAACTCAAGAGCCCGCTTGGCAGATGTCATTTTGTAGGGCGCGTTTGGGCCTCCGATGGCAGCCAGGTTTGGCGGAGGGGGCAGCTTTGGTCTGGGAGGAATCCTCGTCCTTATGGAATTTTTGTAGCAAACGTCCGGGACGGGACGCAGGCAAGTTGGTTTTGAAAGGAGTCACTTTTCCCCAAGAAGCCAAACTCAAGAGCCCACTTGGCAGATGTCATTTTGTAGGGCGCGTTTGGGCCTCCGATGGCAGCCAGGTTTGGAGGAGGGAGCAGCTTTGGTCTGGGAGAAATGCTTGTCCTTCTGGAATTTTTGTAGGCAAAAGCCCAGGACGGGCCGCAGGCAAGTTAGGCAAGTTGGCTCCGAAAGGAGGCACTTTTCCCCAAGAAGCCAAACTCAAGAACCCTCAATGCAGATGTCATTTTGTGGGGCGCGTTTGGGCCTCCGATGGCAGCCAGGTTTGGAGGAGGGGGCAGCTTTGGTCTGGGAGAAATCCTCGTCCTTATGGAATTTTTGTAGTCTAAAGCCCAGCACGGGCTGCAGGCAAGTTGGCTTTGAAAGGAGGCACTTTCCCCCAAGAAGCCAAACTCAAGAGCCCACTTGGCAGATGTCATTTTGTAGGGCGCGTTTGGGCCACCGATGGCAGCTAGGTTTGGAGGAGGGGGCAGCTTTGGTCTGGGAGAAATCCTCGTCCTTCTGGAATTTTTGTAGGCAAAATCCCAGAATGGGCTGCAGGCTAGTTAGGCAAGTTGGCTTTGAAAGGAGGCACTTTTCCGCAAGAAGCCAAACTCAAGAGCCCACTTGGCAGATGTCATTTTGTAGGGCGCGTTTGGGCCTCCGATGGCAGCCAGGTTTGGAGGAGGGGGCAGCTTTGGTCTGGGAGAAATCCTCGTCCTTATGGAATTTTTGTAGGCAAAAGCCCAGGACGGGCCGCAGGCAAGTTGGCTTTGAAAGGAGGCACTTCCACCCAAGAAGCCAAACTCAAGAACCCACTTGGCAGGTGTCATTTTGTAGGGCACGTTTGGGCCTCCAATGGCAGCCAGGTTTGGAGGAGGGGGCAGCTTTGGTCTGGGAGAAATCCTCGTCCTTATGGAATTTTTGGAGGCAAAAGCCCTGCATGGGCCGCAGGCAAGTTGACTCCGAAAGGAGGCACTTTTCCCCAGGAAGCCAAACTCAAGAACCCACTTGGCAGGTGTCATTTTGTGGAGCGCGTTTGGGCCTCCGATGGCAGCCAGGTTTGGAGGAGGGGGCAGCTTTGGTCTGGGAGAAATCCTCGTCCTTCTGGAATTTTTGGAGGCAAAAGCCCAGGACGGGCCGCAGGCAAGTTAGGCAAGTTGATTCCGAAAGGAGGCACTTTTCCCCAGAAAGCCAAACTCAAGAGCCCACTTGGCAGATGTCATTTTGTAGGGCGCGTTTGGGCCTCTGATGGCAGCCAGGTTTGGAGGAGGGGGCAGCTTTGGTCTGGGAGAAATCCTCGTCCTTATGGAATTTTTGTAGGCAAAAGCCCAGAACGGGCCGCAGGCTAGTTAGGCAAGTTGGCTCCGAAAGGAGGCACTTTTCCCCAAGAAGCCAAACTCAAGAGCCCACTTGGCAGGTGTCATTTTGTAGGGCGCGTTTGGGCCTCCGATGGCAGCCAGGTTTGGAGGAGGGGGCAGCTTTGGTCTGGGAGAAATCCTCGTCCTTATGGAATTTTTGGAGGCAAAACCCCTGCATGGGCCGCCGGCAAGTTGACTCCGAAAGGAGGCACTTTTCCCCAAGAAGCCAAACTCAAGAGCCCGCTTGGCAGATGTCATTTTGTAGGGCGCGTTTGGGCCTCCGATGGCAGCCAGGTTTGGCGGAGGGGGCAGCTTTGGTCTGGGAGGAATCCTCGTCCTTATGGAATTTTTGTAGGCAAAAGCCCTGCATGGGCCGCCGGCAAGTTGACTCCGAAAGGAGGCAATTTTCCCCAAGAAGCCAAACTCAAGAGCCCACTTGGCAGGTGTCATTTTGTAGGGCGCGTTTGGGCCTCCGATGGCAGCCAGGTTTGGAGGAGGGGGCAGCTTTGGTCTGGGAGAAATCCTCGTCCTTATGGAATTTTTGTAGGCAAAACCCCTGCATGAGCCGCAGGCAAGTTGATTCCGAAAGGAGGCACTTTTCCCCAAGAAGCCAAACTCAAGAGCCCACTTGGCAGGTGTCATTTTCTAGGGCGCGTTTGGGCCTCCGATGGCAGCCAGGTTTGGAGGAGGGGGCAGCTTTGGTCTGGGAGAAATCCTCGTCCTTATGGAATTTTTGTAGTCTAAAGCCCAGCACGGGCCGCAGGCTAGTTAGGCAAGTTGGCTTTGAAAGGAGGCACTTTTCCCCAAGAAGCCAAACTCAAGAGCCCACTTGGCAGATGTCATTTTGTAGGGCGCGTTTGGGCCTCCGATGGCAGCCAGGTTTGGAGGAGGGGGCAGCTTTGGTCTGGGAGAAATCCTCGTCCTTATGGAATTTTTGGAGGCAAAAGCCCAGGACGGGCCGCAGGCAAGTTGGCTTTGAAAGGAGGCACTTCCACCCAAGAAGCCAAACTCAAGAGCCCACTTGGCAGGTGTCATTTTGTAGGGCACGTTTGGGCCTCCGATGGCAGCCAGGTTTGGAGGAGGGGGCAGCTTTGGTCTGGGAGAAATCCTCGTCCTTCTGGAATTTTTGTAGGCAAAAGCCCTGCATGGGCCGCAGGCAAGTTGACTCCGAAAGGAGGCACTTTTCCCCAGGAAGCCAAACTCAAGAACCCTCAATGCAGGTGTCATTTGGTGGGGCGCGTTTGGGCCTCCGATGGCAGCCAGGTTTGGAGGAGGGGGCAGCTTTGGTCTGGGAGAAATCCTCGTCCTTATGGAATTTTTGTAGGCAAAAGCCCTGCATGGGCCGCAGGCAAGTTGACTCCGAAAGGAGGTACTTCCACACAAGAAGCCAAACTCAAGAGCCCACTTGGCAGATGTCATTTTGTAGGGCACGTTTCGGCCTCCGATGGCAGCCAGGTTTGGAGGAGGGGGCAGCTTTGGTCTGGGAGAAATCCTCGTCCTTCTGGAATTTTTGTAGCAAAAGCCCGGGACGGGACACAGGCAAGTTGGTTTTGAAAGGAGTCACTTTTCCCCAAGAAGCCAAACTCAAGAGCCCACTTGGCAGGTGTCATTTTGTAGGGCACGTTTGGGCCTCCGATGGCAGCCAGGTTTGGAGGAGGGGGCAGCTTTGGCCTGGGAGAAATCCTCGTCCTTCTGGAATTTTTGGAGGCAAAAGCCCAGGACGGGCCGCAGGCAAGTTAGGCAAGTTGGCTCCGAAAGGAGGCACTTTTCCCCAAGAAGCCAAACTCAAGAACCCTCAATGCAGATGTCATTTTGTGGGGCGCGTTTGGGCCTCCGATGGCAGCCAGGTTTGGAGGAGGGGGCAGCTTTGGTCTGGGAGAAATCCTCGTCCTTCTGGAATTTTTGTAGTCAAAAGCCCAGCACGGGCCGCAGGCTAGTTAGGCAAGTTGGCTTTGAAAGGAGGCACTTTTCCCCAAGAAGCCAAACTCAAGAGCCCACTTGGCAAATGTCATTTTGTAGGGCGCGTTTGGGCCTCCGATGGCAGCCAGGTTTGGAGGAGGGGGCAGCTTTGGTCTGGGAGAAATCCTCGTCCTTATGGAATTTTTGTAGGCAAAAGCCCAGGACGGGCCGCAGGCAAGTTGGCTTTGAAAGGAGGCACTTCCACCCAAGAAGCCAAACTCAAGAGCCCACTTGGCAGGTGTCATTTTGTAGGGCACGTTTGGGCCTCCGATGGCAGCCAGGTTTGGAGGAGGGGGCAGCTTTGGTCTGGGAGAAATCCTCGTCCTTCTGGAATTTTTGTAGGCAAAAGCCCTGCATGGGCCGCAGGCAAGTTGACTCCGAAAGGAGGCACTTTTCCCCAGGAAGCCAAACTCAAGAACCCTCAATGCAGGTGTCATTTTGTGGGGCGCGTTTGGGCCTCCGATGGCAGCCAGGTTTGGAGGAGGGGGCAGCTTTGGTCTGGGAGAAATCCTCGTCCTTCTGGAATTTTTGGAGGCAAAAGCCCAGGACGGGCCGCAGGAAAGTTAGGCAATTTGGCTCCGAAAGGAGGCACTTTTCCCCAAGAAGCCAAACTCAAGAGCCCACTTGGCAGGTGTCATTTTGTAGGGCGCGTTTGGGCCTCCGATGGCAGCCAGGTTTGGAGGAGGGGGCAGCTTTGGTCTGGGAGAAATCCTCGTCCTTATGGAATTTTTGGAGGCAAAACCCCTGCATGGGCCGCAGGCAAGTTGACTCCGAAAGGAGGCACTTTTCCCCAGGAAGCCAAACTCAAGAGCCCGCTTGGCAGATGTCATTTTGTAGGGCGCGTTTGGGCCTCCGATGGCAGCCAGGTTTGGCGGAGGGGGCAGCTTTGGTCTGGGAGGAATCCTCGTCCTTATGGAATTTTTGTAGCAAACGTCCGGGACGGGACGCAGGCAAGTTGGTTTTGAAAGGAGTCACTTTTCCCCAAGAAGCCAAACTCAAGAGCCCACTTGGCAGATGTCATTTTGTAGGGCGCGTTTGGGCCTCCGATGGCAGCCAGGTTTGGAGGAGGGAGCAGCTTTGGTCTGGGAGAAATGCTTGTCCTTCTGGAATTTTTGTAGGCAAAAGCCCAGGACGGGCCGCAGGCAAGTTAGGCAAGTTGGCTTTGAAAGGAGGCACTTTTCCCCAAGAAGCCAAACTCAAGAGCCCACTTGGCAGGTGTCATTTTGTAGGGCGCGTTTGGGCCTCCGATGGCAGCCAGGTTTGGAGGAGGGGGCAGCTTTGGTCTGGGAGAAATCCTCGTCCTTCTGGAATTTTTGTACTCAAAAGCCCAGGACGGGCCGCAGGCAAGTTAGGCAAGTTGGCTCCGAAAGGAGGCACTTTTCCCCAAGAAGCCAAACTCAAGAACCCACTTGGCAGATGTCATTTTGTAGGGCGCGTTTGGGCCTCCGATGGCAGCCAGGTTTGGAGGAGGGGGCAGCTTTGTTCTGGGAGAAATTCTCGTCCTTATGGAATTTTTGGAGGCAAAAGCCCTGCATGGGCCGCCGGCAAGTTGACTCCGAAAGGAGGCAATTTTCCCCAAGAAGCCAAACTCAAGAGCCCACTTGGCAGGTGTCATTTTGTAGGGCGCGTTTGGGCCTCCGATGGCAGCCAGGTTTGGAGGAGGGGGCAGCTTTGGTCTGGGAGAAATCCTCGTCCTTATGGAATTTTTGTAGGCAAAACCCCTGCATGAGCCGCAGGCAAGTTGACTCCGAAAGGAGGCACTTTTCCACAGAAAGCCAAACTCAAGAGCCCACTTGGCAGATGTCATTTTGTAGGGCGCGTTTGGGCCTCCGATGGCAGCCAGGTTTGGAGGAGGGGGCAGCTTTGGTCTGGGAGGAATCCTCGTCCTTATGGAATTTTTGTAGCAAAAGCCCAGGACGGGACGCAGGCAAGTTGGTTTAGAAAGGAGTCACTTTTCCCCAAGAAGCCAAACTCAAGAGCCCACTTGGCAGGTGTCATTTTGTAGGGCGCGTTTGGGCCTCCGATGGCAGCCAGGTTTGGAGGAGGGGGCAGCTTTGGTCTGGGAGAAATCCTCGTCCTTATGGAATTTTTGTAGGCAAAAACCCCACATGGGCCGCAGGCAAGTTAGGCAAGTTGACTCCGAAAGGAGGCACTTTTCCCCAAGAAGCCAAACTCAAGAACCCTCAATGCAGATGTCATTTTGTGGGGCGCGTTTGGGCCTCCGATGGCAGCCAGGTTTGGAGGAGGGGGCAGCTTTGGTCTGGGAGAAATCCTCGTCCTTATGGAATTTTTGTAGCAAAAGCCCCGGATGGGCCGCAGGCAAGTTAGGCAAGTTGGCTCCGAAAGGAGGCACTTTTCCCCAAGAAGCCAAACTCAAGAACCCTCAATGCAGATGTCATTTTGTGGGGCGCGTTTGGGCCTCCGATGGCAGCCAGGTTTGGAGGAGGGGGCAGCTTTGGTCTGGGAGAAATCCTCGTCCTTATGGAATTTTTGTAGTCTAAAGCCCAGCACGGGCTGCAGGCAAGTTGGCTTTGAAATGAGGCACTTTCCCCGAAGAAGCCAAACTCAGGAGCCCACTTGGCAGATGTCATTTTGTAGGGCGCGTTTGGGCCACCGATGGCAGCTAGGTTTGGAGGAGGGGGCAGCTTTGGTCTGGGAGAAATCCTCGTCCTTATGGAATTTTTGTAGGCAAAAGCCCAGAATTGGCTGCAGGCTAGTTAGGCAAGTTGGCTTTGAAAGGAGGCACTTTTCCGCAAGAAGCCAAACTCAAGAGCCCACTTGGCAGATGTCATTTTGTAGGGCGCGTTTGGGCCTCCGATGGCAGCCACGTTTGGAGGAGGGGGCAGCTTTGGTCTGGGAGAAATCCTCGTCCTTATGGAATTTTTGTAGGCAAAAGCCCAGGACGGGCCGCAGGCAAGTTGGCTTTGAAAGGAGGCACTTCCACCCAAGAAGCCAAACTCAAGAGACCACTTGGCAGGTGTCATTTTGTAGGGCACGTTTGGGCCTCCGATGGCAGCCAGGTTTGGAGGAGGGGGCAGCTTTGGTCTGGGAGAAATCCTCGTCCTTATGGAATTTTTGGAGGCAAAAGCCCTGCATGGGCCGCAGGCAAGTTGACTCCGAAAGGAGGCACTTTTCCCCAGGAAGACAAAATCAAGAGCCCTCAATGCAGGTGTCATTTTGTGGGGCGCGTTTGGGCCTCCGATGGCAGCCAGGTTTGGAGGAGGGGGCAGCTTTGGTCTGGGAGAAATCCTCGTCCTTCTGGAATTTTTGGAGGCAAAAGCCCAGGACGGGCCGCAGGCAAGTTAGGCAAGTTGGCTCCGAAAGGAGGCACTTTTCCCCAAGAAGCCAAACTCAAGAGCCCACTTGGCAGATGTCATTTTGTAGGGCGCGTTTGGGCCTCCGATGGCAGCCAGGTTTGGAGGAGGGGGCAGCTTTGGTCTGGGAGAAATCCTCGTCCTTATGGAATTTTTGTACTCAAAAGCCCAGGACGGGACGCAGGCAAGTTGGTTTTGAAAGGAGGCACTTTCCCCCAAGAAGCCAAACTCAAGAGCCCACTTGGCAGATGTCATTTTGTAGGGCGCGTTTGGGCCTCCGATGGCAGCCAGGTTTGGAGGAGGGGGCAGCTTTGGTCTGGGAGAAATCCTCGTCCTTATGGAATTTTTGTAGGCAAAAACCCCGCATGGGCCGCAGGCAAGTTAGGCAAGTTGCTTTGAAAGGAGGCACTTTTCCCCAAGAAGCCAAACTCAAGAACCCACAATGCAGATGTCATTTTGTAGGGCGCGTTTGGGCCTCCGATGGCAGCCAGGTTTGGAGGAGGGGGCAGCTTTGGTCTGGGAGAAATCCTCGTCCTTCTGGAATTTTTGTAGCAAAAGCCCGGGACGGGACACAGGCAAGTTGGTTTTGAAAGGAGTCACTTTTCCCCAAGAAGCCAAACTCAAGAGCCCACTTGGCAGGTGTCATTTTGTAGGGCACGTTTGGGCCTCCGATGGCAGCCAGGTTTGGAGGAGGGGGCAGCTTTGGCCTGGGAGAAATCCTCGTCCTTCTGGAATTTTTGGAGGCAAAAGCCCAGGACGGGCCGCAGGCAAGTTAGGCAAGTTGGCTCCGAAAGGAGGCACTTTTCCCCAAGAAGCCAAACTCAAGAACCCTCAATGCAGATGTCATTTTGTGGGGCGCGTTTGGGCCTCCGATGGCAGCCAGGTTTGGAGGAGGGGGCAGCTTTGGTCTGGGAGAAATCCTCGTCCTTATGGAATTTTTGTAGTCAAAAGCCCAGCACGGGCCGCAGGCTAGTTAGGCAAGTTGGCTTTGAAAGGAGGCACTTTTCCCCAAGAAGCCAAACTCAAGAGCCCACTTGGCAAATGTCATTTTGTAGGGCGCGTTTGGGCCTCCGATGGCAGCCAGGTTTGGAGGAGGGGGCAGCTTTGGTCTGGGAGAAATCCTCGTCCTTATGGAATTTTTGTAGGCAAAAGCCCAGCACGGGCCGCAGGCTAGTTGGCTTTGAAAGGAGGCACTTCCACCCAAGAAGCCAAACTCAAGAGCCCACTTGGCAGGTGTCATTTTGTAGGGCACGTTTGGGCCTCCGATGGCAGCCAGGTTTGGAGGAGGGGGCAGCTTTGGTCTGGGAGAAATCCTCGTCCTTCTGGAATTTTTGTAGGCAAAAGCCCTGCATGGGCCGCAGGCAAGTTGACTCCGAAAGGAGGCACTTTTCCCCAGGAAGCCAAACTCAAGAACCCTCAATGCAGGTGTCATTTTGTGGGGCGCGTTTGGGCCTCCGATGGCAGCCAGGTTTGGAGGAGGGGGCAGCTTTGGTCTGGGAGAAATCCTCGTCCTTCTGGAATTTTTGGAGGCAAAAGCCCAGGACGGGCCGCAGGAAAGTTAGACAATTTGGCTCCGAAAGGAGGCACTTTTCCCCAAGAAGCCAAACTCAAGAGCCCACTTGGCAGGTGTCATTTTGTAGGGCGCGTTTGGGCCTCCGATGGCAGCCAGGTTTGGAGGAGGGGGCAGCTTTGGTCTGGGAGAAATCCTCGTCCTTATGGAATTTTTGGAGGCAAAACCCCTGCATGGGCCGCAGGCAAGTTGACTCCGAAAGGAGGCACTTTTCCCCAGGAAGCCAAACTCAAGAGCCCGCTTGGCAGATGTCATTTTGTAGGGCGCGTTTGGGCCTCCGATGGCAGCCAGGTTTGGCGGAGGGGGCAGCTTTGGTCTGGGAGGAATCCTCGTCCTTATGGAATTTTTGTAGCAAACGTCCGGGACGGGACGCAGGCAAGTTGGTTTTGAAAGGAGTCACTTTTCCCCAAGAAGCCAAACTCAAGAGCCCACTTGGCAGATGTCATTTTGTAGGGCGCGTTTGGGCCTCCGATGGCAGCCAGGTTTGGAGGAGGGAGCAGCTTTGGTCTGGGAGAAATGCTTGTCCTTCTGGAATTTTTGTAGGCAAAAGCCCAGGACGGGCCGCAGGCAAGTTAGGCAAGTTGGCTTTGAAAGGAGGCACTTTTCCCCAAGAAGCCAAACTCAAGAGCCCACTTGGCAGGTGTCATTTTGTAGGGCGCGTTTGGGCCTCCGATGGCAGCCAGGTTTGGAGGAGGGGGCAGCTTTGGTCTGGGAGAAATCCTCGTCCTTCTGGAATTTTTGTACTCAAAAGCCCAGGACGGGCCGCAGGCAAGTTAGGCAAGTTGGCTCCGAAAGGAGGCACTTTTCCCCAAGAAGCCAAACTCAAGAACCCACTTGGCAGATGTCATTTTGTAGGGCGCGTTTGGGCCTCCGATGGCAGCCAGGTTTGGAGGAGGGGGCAGCTTTGTTCTGGGAGAAATCCTCGTCCTTATGGAATTTTTGTAGGCAAAAGCCCTGCATGGGCCGCCGGCAAGTTGACTCCGAAAGGAGGCAATTTTCCCCAAGAAGCCAAACTCAAGAGCCCACTTGGCAGGTGTCATTTTGTAGGGCGCGTTTGGGCCTCCGATGGCAGCCAGGTTTGGAGGAGGGGGCAGCTTTGGTCTGGGAGAAATCCTCGTCCTTATGGAATTTTTGTAGGCAAAACCCCTGCATGAGCCGCAGGCAAGTTGACTCCGAAAGGAGGCACTTTTCCACAGAAAGCCAAACTCAAGAGCCCACTTGGCAGATGTCATTTTGTAGGGCGCGTTTGGGCCTCCGATGGCAGCCAGGTTTGGAGGAGGGGGCAGCTTTGGTCTGGGAGGAATCCTCGTCCTTATGGAATTTTTGTAGCAAAAGCCCAGGACGGGACGCAGGCAAGTTGGTTTAGAAAGGAGTCACTTTTCCCCAAGAAGCCAAACTCAAGAGCCGACTTGGCAGGTGTCATTTTGTAGGGCGCGTTTGGGCCTCCGATGTCAGCCAGGTTTGGAGGAGGGGGCAGCTTTGGTCTGGGAGAAATCCTCGTCCTTATGGAATTTTTGTAGGCAAAAACCCCACATGGGCCGCAGGCAAGTTAGGCAAGTTGACTCCGAAAGGAGGCACTTTTCCCCAAGAAGCCAAACTCAAGAGCCCACTTGGCAGATGTCATTTTGTAGGGCGCGTTTGGGCCTCCGATGGCAGCCAGGTTTGGAGGAGGGGGCAGCTTTGGTCTGGGAGAAATCCTCGTCCTTCTGGAATTTTTGTAGGCAAAAGCCCTGCATGGGCCGCAGGCAAGTTGACTCCGAAAGGAGGCACTTTTCCCCAGGAAGCCAAACTCAAGAACCCTCAATGCAGGTGTCATTTTGTGGGGCGCGTTTGGGCCTCCGATGGCAGCCAGGTTTGGAGGAGGGGGCAGCTTTGGTCTGGGAGAAATCCTCGTCCTTCTGGAATTTTTGGAGGCAAAAGCCCAGGACGGGCCGCAGGAAAGTTAGGCAATTTGGCTCCGAAAGGAGGCACTTTTCCCCAAGAAGCCAAACTCAAGAGCCCACTTGGCAGGTGTCATTTTGTAGGGCGCGTTTGGGCCTCCGATGGCAGCCAGGTTTGGAGGAGGGGGCAGCTTTGGTCTGGGAGAAATCCTCGTCCTTATGGAATTTTTGGAGGCAAAACCCCTGCATGGGCCGCAGGCAAGTTGACTCCGAAAGGAGGCACTTTTCCCCAGGAAGCCAAACTCAAGAGCCCGCTTGGCAGATGTCATTTTGTAGGGCGCGTTTGGGCCTCCGATGGCAGCCAGGTTTGGCGGAGGGGGCAGCTTTGGTCTGGGAGGAATCCTCGTCCTTATGGAATTTTTGTAGCAAACGTCCGGGACGGGACGCAGGCAAGTTGGTTTTGAAAGGAGTCACTTTTCCCCAAGAAGCCAAACTCAAGAGCCCACTTGGCAGATGTCATTTTGTAGGGCGCGTTTGGGCCTCCGATGGCAGCCAGGTTTGGAGGAGGGAGCAGCTTTGGTCTGGGAGAAATGCTTGTCCTTCTGGAATTTTTGTAGGCAAAAGCCCAGGACGGGCCGCAGGCAAGTTAGGCAAGTTGGCTTTGAAAGGAGGCACTTTTCCCCAAGAAGCCAAACTCAAGAGCCCACTTGGCAGGTGTCATTTTGTAGGGCGCGTTTGGGCCTCCGATGGCAGCCAGGTTTGGAGGAGGGGGCAGCTTTGGTCTGGGAGAAATCCTCGTCCTTCTGGAATTTTTGTACTCAAAAGCCCAGGACGGGCCGCAGGCAAGTTAGGCAAGTTGGCTCTGAAAGGAGGCACTTTTCCCCAAGAAGCCAAACTCAAGAACCCACTTGGCAGATGTCATTTTGTAGGGCGCGTTTGGGCCTCCGATGGCAGCCAGGTTTGGAGGAGGGGGCAGCTTTGTTCTGGGAGAAATCCTCGTCCTTATGGAATTTTTGTAGGCAAAAGCCCTGCATGGGCCGCCGGCAAGTTGACTCCGAAAGGAGGCAATTTTCCCCAAGAAGCCAAACTCAAGAGCCCACTTGGCAGGTGTCATTTTGTAGGGCGCGTTTGGGCCTCCGATGGCAGCCAGGTTTGGAGGAGGGGGCAGCTTTGGTCTGGGAGGAATCCTCGTCCTTATGGAATTTTTGTAGGCAAAACCCCTGCATGAGCCGCAGGCAAGTTGACTCCGAAAGGAGGCACTTTTCCACAGAAAGCCAAACTCAAGAGCCCACTTGGCAGATGTCATTTTGTAGGGCGCGTTTGGGCCTCCGATGGCAGCCAGGTTTGGAGGAGGGGGCAGCTTTGGTCTGGGAGGAATCCTCGTCCTTATGGAATTTTTGTAGCAAAAGCCCAGGACGGGACGCAGGCAAGTTGGTTTAGAAAGGAGTCACTTTTCCCCAAGAAGCCAAACTCAAGAGCCGACTTGGCAGGTGTCATTTTGTAGGGCGCGTTTGGGCCTCCGATGTCAGCCAGGTTTGGAGGAGGGGGCAGCTTTGGTCTGGGAGAAATCCTCGTCCTTATGGAATTTTTGTAGGCAAAAACCCCACATGGGCCGCAGGCAAGTTAGGCAAGTTGACTCCGAAAGGAGGCACTTTTCCCCAAGAAGCCAAACTCAAGAACCCTCAATGCAGATGTCATTTTGTAGGGCGCGTTTGGGCCTCCGATGGCAGCCAGGTTTGGAGGAGGGGGCAGCTTTGGTCTGGGAGAAATCCTCGTCCTTATGGAATTTTTGTAGCAAAAGCCCACGATGGGCCGCAGGCAAGTTAGGCAAGTTGGCTCCGAAAGGAGGCACTTTTCCCCAAGAAGCCAAACTCAAGAGCCCACTTGGCAGATGTCATTTTGTGGGGCGCGTTTGGGCCTCCGATGGCAGCCAGGTTTGGAGGAGGGGGCAGCTTTGGTCTGGGAGAAATCCTCGTCCTTATGGAATTTTTGTAGTCTAAAGCCCAGCACGGGCTGCAGGCAAGTTGGCTTTGAAAGGAGGCACTTTCCCCCAAGAAGCCAAACTCAAGAGCCCACTTGGCAGATGTCATTTTGTAGGGCGCGTTTGGGCCACCGATGGCAGCTAGGTTTGGAGGAGGGGGCAGCTTTGGTCTGGGAGAAATCCTCGTCCTTCTGGAATTTTTGTAGGCAAAATCCCAGAATGGGCTGCAGGCTAGTTAGGCAAGTTGGCTTTGAAACGAGGCACTTTTCCGCAAGAAGCCAAACTCAAGAGCCCACTTGGCAGATGTCATTTTGTAGGGCGCGTTTGGGCCTCCGATGGCAGCCAGGTTTGGAGGAGGGGGCAGCTTTGGTCTGGGAGAAATCCTCGTCCTTATGGAATTTTTGTAGGCAAAAGCCCAGGACGGGCCGCAGGCAAGTTGGCTTTGAAAGGAGGCACTTCCACCCAAGAAGCCAAACTCAAGAACCCACTTGGCAGGTGTCATTTTGTAGGGCACGTTTGGGCCTCTGATGGCAGCCAGGTTTGGAGGAGGGGGCAGCTTTGGTCTGGGAGAAATCCTCGTCCTTCTGGAATTTTTGTAGGCAAAAGCCCAGAACGGGCCGCAGGCTAGTTAGGCAAGTTGGCTCCGAAAGGAGGCACTTTTCCCCAAGAAGCCAAACTCAAGAGCCCACTTGGCAGGTGTCATTTTGTAGGGCGCGTTTGGGCCTCCGATGGCAGCCAGGTTTGGAGGAGGGGGCAGCTTTGGTCTGGGAGAAATCCTCGTCCTTATGGAATTTTTGGAGGCAAAACCCCTGCATGGGCCGCCGGCAAGTTGACTCCGAAAGGAGGCACTTTTCCCCAAGAATCCAAACTCAAGAGCCCGCTTGGCAGATGTCATTTTGTAGGGCGCGTTTGGGCCTCCGATGGCAGCCAGGTTTGGCGGAGGGGGCAGCTTTGGTCTGGGAGGAATCCTCGTCCTTATGGAATTTTTGTAGGCAAAAGCCCTGCATGGGCCGCCGGCAAGTTGACTCCGAAAGGAGGCAATTTTCCCCAAGAAGCCAAACTCAAGAGCCCACTTGGCAGGTGTCATTTTGTAGGGCGCGTTTGGGCCTCTGATGGCAGCCAGGTTTGGAGGAGGGGGCAGCTTTGGTCTGGGAGAAATCCTCGTCCTTATGGAATTTTTGTAGGCAAAACCCCTGCATGAGCCGCAGGCAAGTTGATTCCGAAAGGAGGCACTTTTCCCCAAGAAGCCAAACTCAAGAGCCCACTTGGCAGGTGTCATTTTCTAGGGCGCGTTTGGGCCTCCGATGGCAGCCAGGTTTGGAGGAGGGGGCAGCTTTGGTCTGGGAGAAATCCTCGTCCTTATGGAATTTTTGTAGTCTAAAGCCCAGCACGGGCCGCAGGCTAGTTAGGCAAGTTGGCTTTGAAAGGAGGCACTTTTCCGCAAGAAGCCAAACTCAAGAGCCCACTTGGCAGATGTCATTTTGTAGGGCGCGTTTGGGCCTCCGATGGCAGCCAGGTTTGGAGGAGGGGGCAGCTTTGGTCTGGGAGAAATCCTCGTCCTTATGGAATTTTTGGAGGCAAAAGCCCAGGACGGGCCGCAGGCAAGTTGGCTTTGAAAGGAGGCACTTCCACCCAAGAAGCCAAACTCAAGAGCCCACTTGGCAGGTGTCATTTTGTAGGGCACGTTTGGGCCTCCGATGGCAGCCAGGTTTGGAGGAGGGGGCAGCTTTGGTCTGGGAGAAATCCTCGTCCTTCTGGAATTTTTGTAGGCAAAAGCCCTGCATGGGCCGCAGGCAAGTTGACTCCGAAAGGAGGCACTTTTCCCCAGGAAGCCAAACTCAAGAACCCTCAATGCAGGTGTCATTTGGTGGGGCGCGTTTGGGCCTCCGATGGCAGCCAGGTTTGGAGGAGGGGGCAGCTTTGGTCTGGGAGAAATCCTCGTCCTTATGGAATTTTTGTAGGCAAAAGCCCTGCATGGGCCGCAGGCAAGTTGACTCCGAAAGGAGGTACTTCCACACAAGAAGCCAAACTCAAGAGCCCACTTGGCAGATGTCATTTTGTAGGGCACGTTTCGGCCTCCGATGGCAGCCAGGTTTGGAGGAGGGGGCAGCTTTGGTCTGGGAGGAATCCTCGTCCTTATGGAATTTTTGTAGCAAAAGCCCGGGACGGGACGCAGGCAAGTTGGTTTTGAAAGGAGTCACTTTTCCCCAGGAAGCCAAACTCAAGAGCCCACTTGGCAGGTGTCATTTTGTAGGGCGCGTTTGGGCCTCCGATGGCAGCCAGGTTTGGAGGAGGGGGCAGCTTTGGTCTGGGAGAAATCCTCGTCCTTATGGAATTTTTGTAGGCAAAAACCCCGCATGGGCCGCAGGCAAGTTAGGCAAGTTGCTTTGAAAGGAGGCACTTTTCCCCAAGAAGCCAAACTCAAGAACCCACAATGCAGATGTCATTTTGTAGGGCGCGTTTGGGCCTCCGATGGCAGCCAGGTTTGGAGGAGGGGGCAGCTTTGGTCTGGGAGAAATCCTCGTCCTTCTGGAATTTTTGTAGCAAAAGCCCGGGACGGGACACAGGCAAGTTGGTTTTGAAAGGAGTCACTTTTCCCCAAGAAGCCAAACTCAAGAGCCCACTTGGCAGGTGTCATTTTGTAGGGCGCGTTTGGGCCTCCGATGGCAGCCAGGTTTGGAGGAGGGGGCAGCTTTGGTCTGGGAGAAATCCTCGTCCTTCTGGAATTTTTGTAGCAAAAGCCCGGGACGGGACACAGGCAAGTTGGTTTTGAAAGGAGTCACTTTTCCCCAAGAAGCCAAACTCAAGAGCCCACTTGGCAGGTGTCATTTTGTAGGGCACGTTTGGGCCTCCGATGGCAGCCAGGTTTGGAGGAGGGGGCAGCTTTGGTCTGGGAGAAATCCTCGTCCTTCTGGAATTTTTGTAGCAAAAGCCCGGGACGGGACACAGGCAAGTTGGTTTTGAAAGGAGGCACTTTTCCCCAAGAAGCCAAACTCAAGAACCCTCAATGCAGATGTCATTTTGTGGGGCGCGTTTGGGCCTCCGATGGCAGCCAGGTTTGGAGGAGGGGGCAGCTTTGGTCTGGGAGAAATCCTCGTCCTTCTGGAATTTTTGTAGTCAAAAGCCCAGCACGGGCCGCAGGCTAGTTAGGCAAGTTGGCTTTGAAAGGAGGCACTTTTCCCCAAGAAGCCAAACTCAAGAGCCCACTTGGCAAATGTCATTTTGTAGGGCGCGTTTGGGCCTCCGATGGCAGCCAGGTTTGGAGGAGGGGGCAGCTTTGGTCTGGGAGAAATCCTCGTCCTTATGGAATTTTTGTAGGCAAAAGCCCAGGACGGGCCGCAGGCAAGTTGGCTTTGAAAGGAGGCACTTCCACCCAAGAAGCCAAACTCAAGAGCCCACTTGGCAGGTGTCATTTTGTAGGGCACGTTTGGGCCTCCGATGGCAGCCAGGTTTGGAGGAGGGGGCAGCTTTGGTCTGGGAGAAATCCTCGTCCTTCTGGAATTTTTGTAGGCAAAAGCCCTGCATGGGCCGCAGGCAAGTTGACTCCGAAAGGAGGCACTTTTCCCCAGGAAGCCAAACTCAAGAACCCTCAATGCAGGTGTCATTTGGTGGGGCGCGTTTGGGCCTCCGATGGCAGCCAGGTTTGGAGGAGGGGGCAGCTTTGGTCTGGGAGAAATCCTCGTCCTTCTGGAATTTTTGGAGGCAAAAGCCCAGGACGGGCCGCAGGAAAGTTAGGCAATTTGGCTCCGAAAGGAGGCACTTTTCCCCAAGAAGCCAAACTCAAGAGCCCACTTGGCAGGTGTCATTTTGTAGGGCGCGTTTGGGCCTCCGATGGCAGCCAGGTTTGGAGGAGGGGGCAGCTTTGGTCTGGGAGAAATCCTCGTCCTTATGGAATTTTTGGAGGCAAAACCCCTGCATGGGCCGCAGGCAAGTTGACTCCGAAAGGAGGCACTTTTCCCCAGGAAGCCAAACTCAAGAGCCCGCTTGGCAGATGTCATTTTGTAGGGCGCGTTTGGGCCTCCGATGGCAGCCAGGTTTGGCGGAGGGGGCAGCTTTGGTCTGGGAGGAATCCTCGTCCTTATGGAATTTTTGTAGCAAACGTCCGGGACGGGACGCAGGCAAGTTGGTTTTGAAAGGAGTCACTTTTCCCCAAGAAGCCAAACTCAAGAGCCCACTTGGCAGATGTCATTTTGTAGGGCGCGTTTGGGCCTCCGATGGCAGCCAGGTTTGGAGGAGGGAGCAGCTTTGGTCTGGGAGAAATGCTTGTCCTTCTGGAATTTTTGTAGGCAAAAGCCCAGGACGGGCCGCAGGCAAGTTAGGCAAGTTGGCTTAGAAAGGAGGCACTTTTCCCCAAGAAGCCAAACTCAAGAGCCCACTTGGCAGGTGTCATTTTGTAGGGCGCGTTTGGGCCTCCGATGGCAGCCAGGTTTGGAGGAGGGGGCAGCTTTGGTCTGGGAGAAATCCTCGTCCTTATGGAATTTTTGTACTCAAAAGCCCAGGACGGGCCGCAGGCAAGTTAGGCAAGTTGGCTCCGAAAGGAGGCACTTTTCCCCAAGAAGCCAAACTCAAGAACCCACTTGGCAGATGTCATTTTGTAGGGCGCGTTTGGGCCTCCGATGGCAGCCAGGTTTGGAGGAGGGGGCAGCTTTGTTCTGGGAGAAATTCTCGTCCTTATGGAATTTTTGTAGGCAAAAGCCCTGCATGGGCCGCCGGCAAGTTGACTCCGAAAGGAGGCAATTTTCCCCAAGAAGCCAAACTCAAGAGCCCACTTGGCAGGTGTCATTTTGTAGGGCGCGTTTGGGCCTCCGATGGCAGCCAGGTTTGGAGGAGGGGGCAGCTTTGGTCTGGGAGAAATCCTCGTCCTTATGGAATTTTTGTAGGCAAAACCCCTGCATGAGCCGCAGGCAAGTTGACTCCGAAAGGAGGCACTTTTCCACAGAAAGCCAAACTCAAGAGCCCACTTGGCAGATGTCATTTTGTAGGGCGCGTTTGGGCCTCCGATGGCAGCCAGGTTTGGAGGAGGGGGCAGCTTTGGTCTGGGAGGAATCCTCGTCCTTATGGAATTTTTGTAGCAAAAGCCCAGGACGGGACGCAGGCAAGTTGGTTTAGAAAGGAGTCACTTTTCCCCAAGAAGCCAAACTCAAGAGCCGACTTGGCAGGTGTCATTTTGTAGGGCGCGTTTGGGCCTCCGATGTCAGCCAGGTTTGGAGGAGGGGGCAGCTTTGGTCTGGGAGAAATCCTCGTCCTTATGGAATTTTTGTAGGCAAAAACCCCACATGGGCCGCAGGCAAGTTAGGCAAGTTGACTCCGAAAGGAGGCACTTTTCCCCAAGAAGCCAAACTCAAGAACCCTCAATGCAGATGTCATTTTGTGGGGCGCGTTTGGGCCTCCGATGGCAGCCAGGTTTGGAGGAGGGGGCAGCTTTGGTCTGGGAGAAATCCTCGTCCTTATGGAATTTTTGTAGCAAAAGCCCCGGATGGGCCGCAGGCAAGTTAGGCAAGTTGGCTCCGAAAGGAGGCACTTTTCCCCAAGAAGCCAAACTCAAGAACCCTCAATGCAGATGTCATTTTGTGGGGCGCGTTTGGGCCTCCGATGGCAGCCAGGTTTGGAGGAGGGGGCAGCTTTGGTCTGGGAGAAATCCTCGTCCTTATGGAATTTTTGTAGTCTAAAGCCCAGCACGGGCTGCAGGCAAGTTGGCTTTGAAAGGAGGCACTTTCCCCGAAGAAGCCAAACTCAGGAGCCCACTTGGCAGATGTCATTTTGTAGGGCGCGTTTGGGCCACCGATGGCAGCTAGGTTTGGAGGAGGGGGCAGCTTTGGTCTGGGAGAAATCCTCGTCCTTATGGAATTTTTGTAGGCAAAAGCCCAGAATTGGCTGCAGGCTAGTTAGGCAAGTTGGCTTTGAAAGGAGGCACTTTTCCGCAAGAAGCCAAACTCAAGAGCCCATTTGGCAGATGTCATTTTGTAGGGCGCGTTTGGGCCTCCGATGGCAGCCACGTTTGGAGGAGGGGGCAGCTTTGGTCTGGGAGAAATCCTCGTCCTTATGGAATTTTTGTAGGCAAAAGCCCAGGACGGGCCGCAGGCAAGTTGGCTTTGAAAGGAGGCACTTCCACCCAAGAAGCCAAACTCAAGAGACCACTTGGCAGATGTCATTTTGTAGGGCACGTTTGGGCCTCCGATGGCAGCCAGGTTTGGAGGAGGGGGCAGCTTTGGTCTGGGAGAAATCCTCGTCCTTATGGAATTTTTGGAGGCAAAAGCCCTGCATGGGCCGCAGGCAAGTTGACTCCGAAAGGAGGCACTTTTCCCCAGGAAGACAAAATCAAGAACCCTCAATGCAGGTGTCATTTTGTGGGGCGCGTTTGGGCCTCCGATGGCAGCCAGGTTTGGAGGAGGGGGCAGCTTTGGTCTGGGAGAAATCCTCGTCCTTCTGGAATTTTTGGAGGCAAAAGCCCAGGACGGGCCGCAGGCAAGTTAGGCAAGTTGGCTCCGAAAGGAGGCACTGTTCCCCAAGAAGCCAAACTCAAGAGCCCACTTGGCAGATGTCATTTTGTAGGGCGCGTTTGGGCCTCCGATGGCAGCCAGGTTTGGAGGAGGGGGCAGCTTTGGTCTGGGAGAAATCCTCGTCCTTATGGAATTTTTGTAGGCAAAAGCCCAGGACGGGACGCAGGCAAGTTGGTTTTGAAAGGAGGCACTTTCCCCCAAGAAGCCAAACTCAAGAGCCCACTTGGCAGATGTCATTTTGTAGGGCGCGTTTGGGCCTCCGATGGCAGCCAGGTTTGGAGGAGGGGGCAGCTTTGTTCTGGGAGAAATCCTCGTCCTTATGGAATTTTTGTAGGCAAAAGCACAGGACGGGCCGCAGGCAAGTTGACTCCGAAAGGAGGCAATTTTCCCCAAGAAGCCAAACTCAAGAGCCCACTTGGCAGGTGTCATTTTGTAGGGCGCGTTTGGGCCTCCGATGGCAGCCAGGTTTGGAGGAGGGGGCAGCTTTGGTCTGGGAGAAATCCTCGTCCTTATGGAATTTTTGTAGGCAAAACCCCTGCATGAGCCGCAGGCAAGTTGACTCCGAAAGGAGGCACTTTTCCCCAAGAAGCCAAACTCAAGAGCCCACTTGGCAGATGTCATTTTGTGGGGCGCGTTTGGGCCTCCGATGGCAGCCAGGTTTGGAGGAGGGGGCAGCTTTGGTCTGGGAGGAATCCTCGTCCTTATGGAATTTTTGTAGCAAAAGCCCGGGACGGGACGCAGGCAAGTTGGTTTTGAAAGGAGTCACTTTTCCCCAAGAAGCCAAACTCAAGAGCCCACTTGGCAGGTGTCATTTTGTAGGGCGCGTTTGGGCCTCCGATGGCAGCCAGGTTTGGAGGAGGGGGCAGCTTTGGTCTGGGAGAAATCCTCGTCCTTATGGAATTTTTGTAGGCAAAAACCCCGCAAGGGCCGCAGGCAAGTTAGGCAAGTTGGCTTTGAAAGGAGGCACTTTTCCCCAAGAAGCCAAACTCAAGAGCCCACTTGGCAGATGTCATTTTGTAGGGCGCGTTTGGGCCTCCGATGGCAGCCAGGTTTGGAGGAGGGGGCAGCTTTGGTCTGGGAGAAATCCTCGTCCTTATGGAATTTTTGTAGCAAAAGCCCAGGATGGGCCGCAGGCAAGTTAGGCAAGTTGGCTCCGAAAGGAGGCACTTTTCCCCAAGAAGCCAAACTCAAGAACCCTCAATGCAGATGTCATTTTGTGGGGCGCGTTTGGGCCTCCGATGGCAGCCAGGTTTGGAGGAGGGGGCAGCTTTGGTCTGGGAGAAATCCTCGTCCTTATGGAATTTTTGTAGTCTAAAGCCCAGCACGGGCTGCAGGCAAGTTGGCTTTGAAAGGAGGCACTTTCCCCCAAGAAGCCAAACTCAGGAGCCCACTTGGCAGATGTCATTTTGTAGGGCGCGTTTGGGCCACCGATGGCAGCTAGGTTTGGAGGAGGGGGCAGCTTTGGTCTGGGAGAAATCCTCGTCCTTATGGAATTTTTGTAGGCAAAAGCCCAGAATGGGCTGCAGGCTAGTTAGGCAAGTTGGCTCCGAAAGGAGGCACTTTTCCGCAAGAAGCGAAACTCAAGAGCCCACTTGGCAGATGTCATTTTGTAGGGCGCGTTTGGGCCTCCGATGGCAGCCAGGTTTGGAGGAGGGGGCAGCTTTGGTCTGGGAGGAATCCTCGTCCTTATGGAATTTTTGTAGCAAAAGCCCGGGACGGGACACAGGCAAGTTGGTTTTGAAAGGAGTCACTTTTCCCCAAGAAGCCAAACTCAAGAGCCCACTTGGCAAGTGTCATTTTGTAGGGCACGTTTGGGCCTCCGATGGCAGCCAGGTTTGGAGGAGGGGGCAGCTTTGGCCTGGGAGAAATCCTCGTCCTTATGGAATTTTTGGAGGCAAAAGCCCAGGACGGGCCGCAGGCAAGTTAGGCAAGTTGGCTCCGAAAGGAGGCACTTTTCCCCAAGAAGCCAAACTCAAGAACCCTCAATGCAGATGTCATTTTGTGGGGCGCGTTTGGGCCTCCGATGGCAGCCAGGTTTGGAGGAGGGGGCAGCTTTGGTCTGGGAGAAATCCTCGTCCTTTTGGAATTTTTGTAGTCTAAAGCCCAGCACGGGCCGCAGGCTAGTTAGGCAAGTTGGCTTTGAAAGGAGGCACTTTTCCGCAAGAAGCCAAACTCAAGAGCCCACTTGGCAAATGTCATTTTGTAGGGCGCGTTTGGGCCTCCGATGGCAGCCAGGTTTGGCGGAGGGGGCAGCTTTGGTCTGGGAGAAATCCTCGTCCTTATGGAATTTTTGTAGCAAACGTCCGGGACGGGACGCAGGCAAGTTGGTTTTGAAAGGAGTCACTTTTCCCCAAGAAGCCAAACTCAAGAGCCCACTTGGCAGATGTCATTTTGTAGGGCGCGTTTGGGCCTCCGATGGCAGCCAGGTTTGGAGGAGGGAGCAGCTTTGGTCTGGGAGAAATCCTTGTCCTTCTGGAATTTTTGTAGGCAAAAGCCCAGGATGGGCCGCAGGCAAGTTAGGCAAGTTGGCTTTGAAAGGAGGCACTTTTCCCCAAGAAGCCAAACTCAAGAACCCTCAATGCAGATGTCATTTTGTAGGGCGCGTTTGGGCCTCCGATGGCAGCCAGGTTTGGAGGAGGGGGCAGCTTTGGTCTGGGAGAAATCCTCGTCCTTCTGGAATTTTTGTACTCAAAAGCCCAGGACGGGCCGCAGGCTAGTTAGGCAAGTTGGCTCCGAAAGGAGGCACTTTTCCCCAAGAAGCCAAACTCAAGAACCCACAATGCAGATGTCATTTTGTAGGGCGCGTTTGGGCCTCCGATGGTAGCCAGGTTTGGAAGAGGGGGCAGCTTTCTTATGGGAGAAATCCTCGTCCTTATGGAATTTTTGTAGGCAAAAGCCCAGGACGGGACGCAGGCAGGTTGGCTTTGAAAGGAGGCACTTTCCCCCAAGAATCCAAACTCAAGAGCCCACTTGGCAGATGTCATTTTGTAGGGCGCGTTTGGGCCTCCGATGGCAGCCAGGTTTGGAGGAGGGGGCAGCTTTGGTCTGGGAGAAATCCTCGTCCTTATGGAATTTTTGGAGGCAAAAGCCCTGCATGGGCCGCCGGCAAGTTGACTCCGAAAGGAGGCACTTTTCCCCAAGAAGCCAAACTCAAGAGCCCACTTGGCAGATGTCATTTTGTAGGGCGCGTTTGGGCCTCCGATGGCAGCCAGGTTTGGAGGAGGGGGCAGCTTTGGTCTGGGAGAAATCCTCGTCCTTATGGAATTTTTGTAGGCAAAAGCCCAGAATGGGCCGCAGGCTAGTTAGGCAAGTTGGCTTTGAAAGGAGGCACTTTTCCGCAAGAAGCCAAACTCAAGAGCCCACTTGGCAGATGTCATTTTGTAGGGCGCGTTTGGGCCTCCGATGGCAGCCAGGTTTGGAGGAGGGGGCAGCTTTGGTCTGGGAGAAATCCTCGTCCTTATGGAATTTTTGTAGGCAAAAGCCCAGGACGGGCCGCAGGCAAGTTGGCTTTGAAAGGAGGCACTTCCACAAATGAAGCAAAACTCAAGAGCCCACTTGGCAGATGTCATTTTTTAGGGCACGTTTGGGCCTCCGATGGCAGCCAGGTTTGGAGGAGGGGGCAGCTTTGGTCTGGGAGAAATCCTCGTCCTTATGGAATTTTTGTAGGCAAAACCCCTGCATGAGCCGCAGGCAAGTTGACTCCGAAAGGAGGCACTTTTCCCCAGAAAGCCAAACTCAAGAGCCCACTTGGCAGATGTCATTTTGTAGGGCGCGTTTGGGCCTCCGATGGCAGCCAGGTTTGGAGGAGGGGGCAGCTTTGGTCTGGGAGGAATCCTCGTCCTTATGGAATTTTTGTAGCAAAAGCCCGGGACGGGACGCAGGCAAGTTGGTTTTGAAAGGAGTCACTTTTCCCCAAGAAGACAAACTCAAGAGCCCACTTGGCAGGTGTCATTTTGTAGGGCGCGTTTGGGCCTCCGATGGCAGCCAGGTTTGGAGGAGGGGGCAGCTTTGGTCTGGGAGAAATCCTCGTCCTTATGGAATTTTTGTAGGCAAAAACCCCGCATGGGCCGCAGGCAAGTTAGGCAATTTGACTCCGAATGGAGGCACTTTTCCCCAAGAAGCCAAACTCAAGAACCCTCAATGCAGATGTCATTTTGTGGGGCGCGTTTGGGCCTCCGATGGCAGCCAGGTTTGGAGGAGGGGGCAGCTTTGGTCTGGGAGAAATCCTCGTCCTTATGGAATTTTTGGAGGCAAAAGCCCAGGATGGGCCGCAGGCAAGTTAGGCAAGTTGGCTGCAAAAGGAGGCACTTTTCCCCAAGAAGCCAAACTCAAGATCCCTCAATGCAGATGTCATTTTGTGGGGCGCGTTTGGGCCTCCGATGGCAGCCAGGTTTGGAGGAGGGGGCAGCTTTGGTCTGGGAGAAATCCTCGTCCTTATGGAATTTTTGTAGTCTAAAGCCCAGCACGGGCTGCAGGCAAGTTGGCTTTGAAACGAGGCACTTTCCCCCAAGAAGCCAAACTCAGGAGCCCACTTGGCAGATGTCATTTTGTAGGGCGCGTTTGGGCCACCGATGGCAGCTAGGTTTGGAGGAGGGGGCAGCTTTGGTCTGGGAGAAATCCTCGTCCTTATGGAATTTTTGTAGGCAAAAGCCCAGAATGGGCTGCAGGCTAGTTAGGCAAGTTGGCTTTGAAAGGAGGCACTTTTCCGCAAGAAGCCAAACTCAAGAGCCCACTTGGCAGATGTCATTTTGTAGGGCGCGTTTGGGCCTCCGATGGCAGCCAGGTTTGGAGGAGGGGGCAGCTTTGGTCTGGGAGAAATCCTCGTCCTTATGGAATTTTTGGAGGCAAAAGCCCAGGACGGGCCGCAGGCAAGTTGGCTTTGAAAGGAGGCACTTCCACAAATGAAGCCAAACTCAAGAGCCCACTTGGCAGATGTCATTTTTTAGGGCACGTTTGGGCCTCCGATGGCAGCCAGGTTTGGAGGAGGGGGCAGCTTTGGTCTGGGAGGAATCCTCGTCCTTATGGAATTTTTGTAGCAAAAGCCCGGGACGGGAGACAGGCAAGTTGGTTTTGAATGGAGTCACTTTTCCCCAAGAAGCCAAACTCAAGAGCCCACTTGGCAGGTGTCATTTTGTAGGGCACGTTTGGGCCTCCGATGGCAGCCAGGTTTGGAGGAGGGGGCAGCTTTGGCCTGGGAGAAATCCTCGTCCTTATGGAATTTTTGGAGGCAAAAGCCCAGGACGGGCCGCAGGCAAGTTAGGCAAGTCGGCTCCGAAAGGAGGGACTTTTCCTCAAGAAGCCAAACTCAAGATCCCTCAATGCAGATGTCATTTTGTGGGGCGCGTTTGGGCCTCCGATGGCAGCCAGGTTTGGAGGAGGGGGCAGCTTTGGTCTGGGAGAAATCCTCGTCCTTATGGAATTTTTGTAGGCAAAAGCCCAGCACGGGCCGCAGGCTAGTTAGGCAAGTTGGCTTCGAAAGGAGGCACTTTTCCCCAAGAAGCCAAACTCAAGAGCCCACTTGGCAGGTGTCATTTTGTAGGGCGCGTTTGGGCCTCCGATGGCAGCCAGGTTTGGAGGAGGGGGCAGCTTTGGTCTGGGAGAAATCCTCGTCCTTATGGAATTTTTGGAGGCAAAAGCCCTGCATGGGCCGCCGGCAAGTTGACTCCGAAAGGAGGCACTTTTCCCCAAGAAGCCAAACTCAAGAGCCCGCTTGGCAGATGTAATTTTGTAGGGCACGTTTGGGCCTCCGATGGCAGCCAGGTTTGGCGGAGGGGGCAGCTTTGGTCTGGGAGGAATCCTCGTCCTTATGGAATTTTTGGAGGCAAAAGTCCGGGACGGGATGCAGGCAAGTTGGTTTTGAAAGGAGTCACTTTTCCCCAAGAAGCCAAACTCAATAGCCCACTTGGCAGATGTCATTTTGTAGGGCGCGTTTGGGCCTCCGATGGCAGCCAGGTTTGGAGGAGGGAGCAGCTTTGGTCTGGGAGAAATCCTCGTCCTTATGGAATTTTTGGAGGCAAAAGCCCAGGACGGGCCGCAGGCAAGTTAGGCAAGTTGGCTTTGAAAGGAGGCACTTTTCCCCAAGAAGCCAAACTCAAGAACCCTCAATGCAGATGTCATTTTGTAGGGCGCGTTTGGGCCTCCGATGGCAGCCAGGTTTGGAGGAGGGGGCAGCTTTGGTCTGGGAGAAATCCTCGTCCTTATGGAATTTTTGTAGGCAAAAGCCCAGGACGGGCCGCAGGCAAGTTGGCTTTGAAAGGAGACACTTTCCCCCAAGAAGCCAAACTCAAGAGCCGACTTGGCAGGTGTCATTTTGTAGGGCGCGTTTGGGCCTCCGATGTCAGCCAGGTTTGGAGGAGGGGGCAGCTTTGGTCTGGGAGAAATCCTCGTCCTTATGGAATTTTTGTAGGCAAAAACCCCACATGGGCCGCAGGCAAGTTAGGCAAGTTGACTCCGAAAGGAGGCACTTTTCCCCAAGAAGCCAAACTCAAGAACCCTCAATGCAGATGTCATTTTGTGGGGCGCGTTTGGGCCTCCGATGGCAGCCAGGTTTGGAGGAGGGGGCAGCTTTGGTCTGGGAGAAATCCTCGTCCTTATGGAATTTTTGTAGCAAAAGCCCCGGATGGGCCGCAGGCAAGTTAGGCAAGTTGGCTCCGAAAGGAGGCACTTTTCCCCAAGAAGCCAAACTCAAGAACCCTCAATGCAGATGTCATTTTGTGGGGCGCGTTTGGGCCTCCGATGGCAGCCAGGTTTGGAGGAGGGGGCAGCTTTGGTCTGGGAGAAATCCTCGTCCTTATGGAATTTTTGTAGTCTAAAGCCCAGCACGGGCTGCAGGCAAGTTGGCTTTGAAAGGAGGCACTTTCCCCGAAGAAGCCAAACTCAGGAGCCCACTTGGCAGATGTCATTTTGTAGGGCGCGTTTGGGCCACCGATGGCAGCTAGGTTTGGAGGAGGGGGCAGCTTTGGTCTGGGAGAAATCCTCGTCCTTATGGAATTTTTGTAGGCAAAAGCCCAGAATTGGCTGCAGGCTAGTTAGGCAAGTTGGCTTTGAAAGGAGGCACTTTTCCGCAAGAAGCCAAACTCAAGAGCCCATTTGGCAGATGTCATTTTGTAGGGCGCGTTTGGGCCTCCGATGGCAGCCACGTTTGGAGGAGGGGGCAGCTTTGGTCTGGGAGAAATCCTCGTCCTTATGGAATTTTTGTAGGCAAAAGCCCAGGACGGGCCGCAGGCAAGTTGGCTTTGAAAGGAGGCACTTCCACCCAAGAAGCCAAACTCAAGAGACCACTTGGCAGATGTCATTTTGTAGGGCACGTTTGGGCCTCCGATGGCAGCCAGGTTTGGAGGAGGGGGCAGCTTTGGTCTGGGAGAAATCCTCGTCCTTATGGAATTTTTGGAGGCAAAAGCCCTGCATGGGCCGCAGGCAAGTTGACTCCGAAAGGAGGCACTTTTCCCCAGGAAGACAAAATCAAGAACCCTCAATGCAGGTGTCATTTTGTGGGGCGCGTTTGGGCCTCCGATGGCAGCCAGGTTTGGAGGAGGGGGCAGCTTTGGTCTGGGAGAAATCCTCGTCCTTCTGGAATTTTTGGAGGCAAAAGCCCAGGACGGGCCGCAGGCAAGTTAGGCAAGTTGGCTCCGAAAGGAGGCACTGTTCCCCAAGAAGCCAAACTCAAGAGCCCACTTGGCAGATGTCATTTTGTAGGGCGCGTTTGGGCCTCCGATGGCAGCCAGGTTTGGAGGAGGGGGCAGCTTTGGTCTGGGAGAAATCCTCGTCCTTATGGAATTTTTGTAGGCAAAAGCCCAGGACGGGACGCAGGCAAGTTGGTTTTGAAAGGAGGCACTTTCCCCCAAGAAGCCAAACTCAAGAGCCCACTTGGCAGATGTCATTTTGTAGGGCGCGTTTGGGCCTCCGATGGCAGCCAGGTTTGGAGGAGGGGGCAGCTTTGTTCTGGGAGAAATCCTCGTCCTTATGGAATTTTTGTAGGCAAAAGCACAGGACGGGCCGCAGGCAAGTTGACTCCGAAAGGAGGCAATTTTCCCCAAGAAGCCAAACTCAAGCGCCCACTTGGCAGGTGTCATTTTGTAGGGCGCGTTTGGGCCTCCGATGGCAGCCAGGTTTGGAGGAGGGGGCAGCTTTGGTCTGGGAGAAATCCTCGTCCTTATGGAATTTTTGTAGGCAAAACCCCTGCATGAGCCGCAGGCAAGTTGACTCCGAAAGGAGGCACTTTTCCCCAGAAAGCCAAACTCAAGAGCCCACTTGGCAGATGTCATTTTGTGGGGCGCGTTTGGGCCTCCGATGGCAGCCAGGTTTGGAGGAGGGGGCAGCTTTGGTCTGGGAGGAATCCTCGTCCTTATGGAATTTTTGTAGCAAAAGCCCGGGACGGGACGCAGGCAAGTTGGTTTTGAAAGGAGTCACTTTTCCCCAAGAAGCCAAACTCAAGAGCCCACTTGGCAGGTGTCATTTTGTAGGGCGCGTTTGGGCCTCCGATGGCAGCCAGGTTTGGAGGAGGGGGCAGCTTTGGTCTGGGAGAAATCCTCGTCCTTATGGAATTTTTGTAGGCAAAAACCCCGCAAGGGCCGCAGGCAAGTTAGGCAAGTTGGCTTTGAAAGGAGGCACTTTTCCCCAAGAAGCCAAACTCAAGAGCCCACTTGGCAGATGTCATTTTGTAGGGCGCGTTTGGGCCTCCGATGGCAGCCAGGTTTGGAGGAGGGGGCAGCTTTGGTCTGGGAGAAATCCTCGTCCTTATGGAATTTTTGTAGCAAAAGCCCAGGATGGGCCGCAGGCAAGTTAGGCAAGTTGGCTCCGAAAGGAGGCACTTTTCCCCAAGAAGCCAAACTCAAGAACCCTCAATGCAGATGTCATTTTGTGGGGCGCGTTTGGGCCTCCGATGGCAGCCAGGTTTGGAGGAGGGGGCAGCTTTGGTCTGGGAGAAATCCTCGTCCTTATGGAATTTTTGTAGTCTAAAGCCCAGCACGGGCTGCAGGCAAGTTGGCTTTGAAAGGAGGCACTTTCCCCCAAGAAGCCAAACTCAGGAGCCCACTTGGCAGATGTCATTTTGTAGGGCGCGTTTGGGCCACCGATGGCAGCTAGGTTTGGAGGAGGGGGCAGCTTTGGTCTGGGAGAAATCCTCGTCCTTATGGAATTTTTGTAGGCAAAAGCCCAGAATGGGCTGCAGGCTAGTTAGGCAAGTTGGCTTTGAAAGGAGGCACTTTTCCGCAAGAAGCGAAACTCAAGAGCCCACTTGGCAGATGTCATTTTGTAGGGCGCGTTTGGGCCTCCGATGGCAGCCAGGTTTGGAGGAGGGGGCAGCTTTGGTCTGGGAGGAATCCTCGTCCTTATGGAATTTTTGTAGCAAAAGCCCGGGACGGGACACAGGCAAGTTGGTTTTGAAAGGAGTCACTTTTCCCCAAGAAGCCAAACTCAAGAGCCCACTTGGCAAGTGTCATTTTGTAGGGCACGTTTGGGCCTCCGATGGCAGCCAGGTTTGGAGGAGGGGGCAGCTTTGGCCTGGGAGAAATCCTCATCCTTATGGAATTTTTGGAGGCAAAAGCCCAGGACGGGCCGCAGGCAAGTTAGGCAAGTTGGCTCCGAAAGGAGGCACTTTTCCCCAAGAAGCCAAACTCAAGAACCCTCAATGCAGATGTCATTTTGTGGGGCGCGTTTGGGCCTCCGATGGCAGCCAGGTTTGGAGGAGGGGGCAGCTTTGGTCTGGGAGAAATCCTCGTCCTTTTGGAATTTTTGTAGTCTAAAGCCCAGCACGGGCCGCAGGCTAGTTAGGCAAGTTGGCTTTGAAAGGAGGCACTTTTCCGCAAGAAGCCAAACTCAAGAGCCCACTTGGCAAATGTCATTTTGTAGGGCGCGTTTGGGCCTCCGATGGCAGCCAGGTTTGGCGGAGGGGGCAGCTTTGGTCTGGGAGAAATCCTCGTCCTTATGGAATTTTTGTAGCAAACGTCCGGGACGGGACGCAGGCAAGTTGGTTTTGAAAGGAGTCACTTTTCCCCAAGAAGCCAAACTCAAGAGCCCACTTGGCAGATGTCATTTTGTAGGGCGCGTTTGGGCCTCCGATGGCAGCCAGGTTTGGAGGAGGGAGCAGCTTTGGTCTGGGAGAAATCCTTGTCCTTCTGGAATTTTTGTAGGCAAAAGCCCAGGATGGGCCGCAGGCAAGTTAGGCAAGTTGGCTTTGAAAGGAGGCACTTTTCCCCAAGAAGCCAAACTCAAGAACCCTCAATGCAGATGTCATTTTGTAGGGCGCGTTTGGGCCTCCGATGGCAGCCAGGTTTGGAGGAGGGGGCAGCTTTGGTCTGGGAGAAATCCTCGTCCTTCTGGAATTTTTGTACTCAAAAGCCCAGGACGGGCCGCAGGCTAGTTAGGCAAGTTGGCTCCGAAAGGAGGCACTTTTCCCCAAGAAGCCAAACTCAAGAACCCACAATGCAGATGTCATTTTGTAGGGCGCGTTTGGGCCTCCGATGGTAGCCAGGTTTGGAAGAGGGGGCAGCTTTCTTCTGGGAGAAATCCTCGTCCTTATGGAATTTTTGTAGGCAAAAGCCCAGGACGGGACGCAGGCAGGTTGGCTTTGAAAGGAGGCACTTTCCCCCAAGAATCCAAACTCAAGAGCCCACTTGGCAGATGTCATTTTGTAGGGCGCGTTTGGGCCTCCGATGGCAGCCAGGTTTGGAGGAGGGGGCAGCTTTGGTCTGGGAGAAATCCTCGTCCTTATGGAATTTTTGGAGGCAAAAGCCCTGCATGGGCCGCCGGCAAGTTGACTCCGAAAGGAGGCACTTTTCCCCAAGAAGCCAAACTCAAGAGCCCACTTGGCAGATGTCATTTTGTAGGGCGCGTTTGGGCCTCCGATGGCAGCCAGGTTTGGAGGAGGGGGCAGCTTTGGTCTGGGAGAAATCCTCGTCCTTATGGAATTTTTGTAGGCAAAAGCCCAGAATGGGCCGCAGGCTAGTTAGGCAAGTTGGCTTTGAAAGGAGGCACTTTTCCGCAAGAAGCCAAACTCAAGAGCCCACTTGGCAGATGTCATTTTGTAGGGCGCGTTTGGGCCTCCGATGGCAGCCAGGTTTGGAGGAGGGGGCAGCTTTGGTCTGGGAGAAATCCTCGTCCTTATGGAATTTTTGTAGGCAAAAGCCCAGGACGGGCCGCAGGCAAGTTGGCTTTGAAAGGAGGCACTTCCACAAATGAAGCCAAACTCAAGAGCCCACTTGGCAGATGTCATTTTTTAGGGCACGTTTGGGCCTCCGATGGCAGCCAGGTTTGGAGGAGGGGGCAGCTTTGGTCTGGGAGAAATCCTCGTCCTTATGGAATTTTTGTAGGCAAAACCCCTGCATGAGCCGCAGGCAAGTTGACTCCGAAAGGAGGCACTTTTCCCCAGAAAGCCAAACTCAAGAGCCCACTTGGCAGATGTCATTTTGTAGGGCGCGTTTGGGCCTCCGATGGCAGCCAGGTTTGGAGGAGGGGGCAGCTTTGGTCTGGGAGGAATCCTCGTCCTTATGGAATTTTTGTAGCAAAAGCCCGGGACGGGACGCAGGCAAGTTGGTTTTGAAAGGAGTCACTTTTCCCCAAGAAGACAAACTCAAGAGCCCACTTGGCAGGTGTCATTTTGTAGGGCGCGTTTGGGCCTCCGATGGCAGCCAGGTTTGGAGGAGGGGGCAGCTTTGGTCTGGGAGAAATCCTCGTCCTTATGGAATTTTTGTAGGCAAAAACCCCGCATGGGCCGCAGGCAAGTTAGGCAATTTGACTCCGAATGGAGGCACTTTTCCCCAAGAAGCCAAACTCAAGAACCCTCAATGCAGATGTCATTTTGTGGGGCGCGTTTGGGCCTCCGATGGCAGCCAGGTTTGGAGGAGGGGGCAGCTTTGGTCTGGGAGAAATCCTCGTCCTTATGGAATTTTTGTACTCAAAAGCCCAGGATGGGCCGCAGGCAAGTTAGGCAAGTTGGCTGCAAAAGGAGGCACTTTTCCCCAAGAAGCCAAACTCAAGAACCCTCAATGCAGATGTCATTTTGTGGGGCGCGTTTGGGCCTCCGATGGCAGCCAGGTTTGGAGGAGGGGGCAGCTTTGGTCTGGGAGAAATCCTCGTCCTTATGGAATTTTTGTAGTCTAAAGCCCAGCACGGGCTGCAGGCAAGTTGGCTTTGAAACGAGGCACTTTCCCCCAAGAAGCCAAACTCAGGAGCCCACTTGGCAGATGTCATTTTGTAGGGCGCGTTTGGGCCTCCGATGGCAGCCAGGTTTGGCGGAGGGGGCAGCTTTGGTCTGGGAGAAATCCTCGTCCTTATGGAATTTTTGTAGCAAACGTCCGGGACGGGACGCAGGCAAGTTGGTTTTGAAAGGAGTCACTTTTCCCCAAGAAGCCAAACTCAAGAGCCCACTTGGCAGATGTCATTTTGTAGGGCGCGTTTGGGCCTCCGATGGCAGCCAGGTTTGGAGGAGGGAGCAGCTTTGGTCTGGGAGAAATCCTTGTCCTTCTGGAATTTTTGTAGGCAAAAGCCCAGGATGGGCCGCAGGCAAGTTAGGCAAGTTGGCTTTGAAAGGAGGCACTTTTCCCCAAGAAGCCAAACTCAAGAACCCTCAATGCAGATGTCATTTTGTAGGGCGCGTTTGGGCCTCCGATGGCAGCCAGGTTTGGAGGAGGGGGCAGCTTTGGTCTGGGAGAAATCCTCGTCCTTCTGGAATTTTTGTACTCAAAAGCCCAGGACGGGCCGCAGGCTAGTTAGGCAAGTTGGCTCCGAAAGGAGGCACTTTTCCCCAAGAAGCCAAACTCAAGAACCCACAATGCAGATGTCATTTTGTAGGGCGCGTTTGGGCCTCCGATGGTAGCCAGGTTTGGAAGAGGGGGCAGCTTTCTTCTGGGAGAAATCCTCGTCCTTATGGAATTTTTGTAGGCAAAAGCCCAGGACGGGACGCAGGCAGGTTGGCTTTGAAAGGAGGCACTTTCCCCCAAGAATCCAAACTCAAGAGCCCACTTGGCAGATGTCATTTTGTAGGGCGCGTTTGGGCCTCCGATGGCAGCCAGGTTTGGAGGAGGGGGCAGCTTTGGTCTGGGAGAAATCCTCGTCCTTATGGAATTTTTGGAGGCAAAAGCCCTGCATGGGCCGCCGGCAAGTTGACTCCGAAAGGAGGCACTTTTCCCCAAGAAGCCAAACTCAAGAGCCCACTTGGCAGATGTCATTTTGTAGGGCGCGTTTGGGCCTCCGATGGCAGCCAGGTTTGGAGGAGGGGGCAGCTTTGGTCTGGGAGAAATCCTCGTCCTTATGGAATTTTTGTAGGCAAAAGCCCAGAATGGGCCGCAGGCTAGTTAGGCAAGTTGGCTTTGAAAGGAGGCACTTTTCCGCAAGAAGCCAAACTCAAGAGCCCACTTGGCAGATGTCATTTTGTAGGGCGCGTTTGGGCCTCCGATGGCAGCCAGGTTTGGAGGAGGGGGCAGCTTTGGTCTGGGAGAAATCCTCGTCCTTATGGAATTTTTGTAGGCAAAAGCCCAGGACGGGCCGCAGGCAAGTTGGCTTTGAAAGGAGGCACTTCCACAAATGAAGCCAAACTCAAGAGCCCACTTGGCAGATGTCATTTTTTAGGGCACGTTTGGGCCTCCGATGGCAGCCAGGTTTGGAGGAGGGGGCAGCTTTGGTCTGGGAGAAATCCTCGTCCTTATGGAATTTTTGTAGGCAAAACCCCTGCATGAGCCGCAGGCAAGTTGACTCCGAAAGGAGGCACTTTTCCCCAGAAAGCCAAACTCAAGAGCCCACTTGGCAGATGTCATTTTGTAGGGCGCGTTTGGGCCTCCGATGGCAGCCAGGTTTGGAGGAGGGGGCAGCTTTGGTCTGGGAGGAATCCTCGTCCTTATGGAATTTTTGTAGCAAAAGCCCGGGACGGGACGCAGGCAAGTTGGTTTTGAAAGGAGTCACTTTTCCCCAAGAAGACAAACTCAAGAGCCCACTTGGCAGGTGTCATTTTGTAGGGCGCGTTTGGGCCTCCGATGGCAGCCAGGTTTGGAGGAGGGGGCAGCTTTGGTCTGGGAGAAATCCTCGTCCTTATGGAATTTTTGTAGGCAAAAACCCCGCATGGGCCGCAGGCAAGTTAGGCAATTTGACTCCGAATGGAGGCACTTTTCCCCAAGAAGCCAAACTCAAGAACCCTCAATGCAGATGTCATTTTGTGGGGCGCGTTTGGGCCTCCGATGGCAGCCAGGTTTGGAGGAGGGGGCAGCTTTGGTCTGGGAGAAATCCTCGTCCTTATGGAATTTTTGTACTCAAAAGCCCAGGATGGGCCGCAGGCAAGTTAGGCAAGTTGGCTGCAAAAGGAGGCACTTTTCCCCAAGAAGCCAAACTCAAGAACCCTCAATGCAGATGTCATTTTGTGGGGCGCGTTTGGGCCTCCGATGGCAGCCAGGTTTGGAGGAGGGGGCAGCTTTGGTCTGGGAGAAATCCTCGTCCTTATGGAATTTTTGTAGTCTAAAGCCCAGCACGGGCTGCAGGCAAGTTGGCTTTGAAACGAGGCACTTTCCCCCAAGAAGCCAAACTCAGGAGCCCACTTGGCAGATGTCATTTTGTAGGGCGCGTTTGGGCCACCGATGGCAGCTAGGTTTGGAGGAGGGGGCAGCTTTGGTCTGGGAGAAATCCTCGTCCTTATGGAATTTTTGTAGGCAAAAGCCCAGAATGGGCTGCAGGCTAGTTAGGCAAGTTGGCTTTGAAAGGAGGCACTTTTCCGCAAGAAGCCAAACTCAAGAGCCCACTTGGCAGATGTCATTTTGTAGGGCGCGTTTGGGCCTCCGATGGCAGCCAGGTTTGGAGGAGGGGGCAGCTTTGGTCTGGGAGAAATCCTCGTCCTTATGGAATTTTTGGAGGCAAAAGCCCAGGACGGGCCGCAGGCAAGTTGGCTTTGAAAGGAGGCACTTCCACCCAAGAAGCCAAACTCAAGAGCCCACTTGGCAGATGTCATTTTGTAGGGCACGTTTGGGCCTCCGATGGCAGCCAGGTTTGGAGGAGGGGGCAGCTTTGGTCTGGGAGGAATCCTCGTCCTTATGGAATTTTTGTAGCAAAAGCCCGGGACGGGAGACAGGCAAGTTGGTTTTGAATGGAGTCACTTTTCCCCAAGAAGCCAAACTCAAGAGCCCACTTGGCAGGTGTCATTTTGTAGGGCACGTTTGGGCCTCCGATGGCAGCCAGGTTTGGAGGAGGGGGCAGCTTTGGCCTGGGAGAAATCCTCGTCCTTATGGAATTTTTGGAGGCAAAAGCCCAGGACGGGCCGCAGGCAAGTTAGGCAAGTCGGCTCCGAAAGGAGGGACTTTTCCTCAAGAAGCCAAACTCAAGATCCCTCAATGCAGATGTCATTTTGTGGGGCGCGTTTGGGCCTCCGATGGCAGCCAGGTTTGGAGGAGGGGGCAGCTTTGGTCTGGGAGAAATCCTCGTCCTTATGGAATTTTTGTAGGCAAAAGCCCAGCACGGGCCGCAGGCTAGTTAGGCAAGTTGGCTTCGAAAGGAGGCACTTTTCCCCAAGAAGCCAAACTCAAGAGCCCACTTGGCAGGTGTCATTTTGTAGGGCGCGTTTGGGCCTCCGATGGCAGCCAGGTTTGGAGGAGGGGGCAGCTTTGGTCTGGGAGAAATCCTCGTCCTTATGGAATTTTTGGAGGCAAAAGCCCTGCATGGGCCGCCGGCAAGTTGACTCCGAAAGGAGGCACTTTTCCCCAAGAAGCCAAACTCAAGAGCCCGCTTGGCAGATGTAATTTTGTAGGGCACGTTTGGGCCTCCGATGGCAGCCAGGTTTGGCGGAGGGGGCAGCTTTGGTCTGGGAGGAATCCTCGTCCTTATGGAATTTTTGGAGGCAAAAGTCCGGGACGGGATGCAGGCAAGTTGGTTTTGAAAGGAGTCACTTTTCCCCAAGAAGCCAAACTCAATAGCCCACTTGGCAGATGTCATTTTGTAGGGCGCGTTTGGGCCTCCGATGGCAGCCAGGTTTGGAGGAGGGAGCAGCTTTGGTCTGGGAGAAATCCTCGTCCTTATGGAATTTTTGTAGGCAAAAGCCCAGGACGGGCCGCAGGCAAGTTAGGCAAGTTGGCTTTGAAAGGAGGCACTTTTCCCCAAGAAGCCAAACTCAAGAACCCTCAATGCAGATGTCATTTTGTAGGGCGCGTTTGGGCCTCCGATGGCAGCCAGGTTTGGAGGAGGGGGCAGCTTTGGTCTGGGAGAAATCCTCGTCCTTATGGAATTTTTGTAGGCAAAAGCCCAGGACGGGCCGCAGGCAAGTTGGCTTTGAAAGGAGACACTTTCCCCCAAGAAGCCAAACTCAAGAGCCCACTTGGCAGGTGTCATTTTGTAGGGCACGTTTGGGCCTCCGATGGCAGCCAGGTTTGGAGGAGGGGGCAGCTTTGGTCTGGGAGAAATCCTCGTCCTTATGGAATTTTTGTAGGCAAAAGCCCTGCATGAGCCGCAGGCAAGTTGACTCCGAAAGGAGGCACTTTTCCCCAGAAAGCCAAACTCAAGAGCCCACTTGGCAGATGTCATTTTGTAGGGCGCGTTTGGGCCTCCGATGGCAGCCAGGTTTGGAGGAGGGGGCAGCTTTGGTCTGGGAGAAATCCTCGTCCTTCTGGAATTTTTGTAGGCAAAAACCCCGCATGGGCCGCAGGCAAGTTAGGCAAGTTGACTCCGAAAGAAGGCACTTTTCCCCAGGAAGCCAAACTCAAGAACCCTCAATGCAGATGTCATTTTGTGGGGCGCGTTTGGGCCTCCGATGGCAGCCAGGTTTGGAGGAGGGGGCAGCTTTGGTCTGGGAGAAATCCTCGTCCCTATGGAATTTTTGTAGTCTAAAGCCCAGCACGGGCTGCAGGCAAGTTGGCTTCGAAAGGAGGCACTTTCCCCCAAGAAGCCAAACTCAGGAACCCACTTGGCAGATGTCATTTTGTAGGGCGCGTTTGGGCCACCGATGGCAGCTAGGTTTGGAGGAGGGGGCAGCTTTGGTCTGGGAGAAATCCTCGTCCTTATGGAATTTTTGTAGGCAAAAGCCCAGAATGGGCTGCAGGCCAGTTAGGCAAGTTGGCTTTGAAAGGAGGCACTTTTCCGCAAGAAGCGAAACTCAAGAGCCCACTTGGCAGATGTCATTTTGTAGGGCGCGTTTGGGCCTCCGATGGCAGCCAGGTTTGGAGGAGGGGGCAGCTTTGGTCTGGGAGAAATCCTCGTCCTTATGGAATTTTTGTAGCAAAAGCCCAGGAAGGGCCGCAGGCAAGTTGGCTTTGAAAGGAGGCACATCCACCCAAGAAGCCAAACTCAAGAGCCCACTTGGCAGGTGTCATTTTGTAGGGCGCGTTTGGGCCTCCGATGGCAGCCAGGTTTGGAGGAGGGGGCAGCTTTGGTCTGGGAGGAATCCTCGTCCTTATGGAATTTTTGTAGCAAAAGCCCGGGACGGGACACAGGCAAGTTGGTTTTGAAAGGAGTCACTTTTCCCCAAGAAGCCAAACTCAAGAGCCCACTTGGCAAGTGTCATTTTGTAGGGCACGTTTGGGCCTCCGATGGCAGCCAGGTTTGGAGGAGGGGGCAGCTTTGGCCTGGGAGAAATCCTCGTCCTTATGGAATTTTTGGAGGCAAAAGCCCAGGACGGGCCGCAGGCAAGTTAGGCAAGTTGGCTCCGAAAGGAGGCACTTTTCCCCAAGAAGCCAAACTCAAGAACCCACAATGCAGATGTCATTTTGTAGGGCGCGTTTGGGCCTCCGATGGCAGCCAGGTTTGGAGGAGGGGGCAGCTTTGGTCTGGGAGGAATCCTCGTCCTTCTGGAATTTTTGTAGGCAAAAGCCCTGCATGGGCCGCCAGCAAGTTGACTCCGAAAGGAGGCACTTTTCCCCAACAAGCCAAACTCAAGAGCCCACTTGGCAGGTGTCATTTTGTAGGGCGCGTTTGGGCCTCCGATGGCAGCCAGGTTTGGAGGAGGGGGCAGCTTTGGTCTGGGAGAAATCCTCGTCCTTATGGAATTTTTGTAGGCAAAAGCCCAGAATGGGCCGCAGGCTAGTTAGGCAAGTTGGCTTTGAAAGGAGGCACTTTTCCGCAAGAAGCCAAACTCAAGAGCCCACTTGGCAGATGTCATTTTGTAGGGCGCGTTTGGGCCTCCGATGGCAGCCAGGTTTGGAGGAGGGGGCAGCTTTGGTCTGGGAGAAATCCTCGTCCTTATGGAATTTTTGTAGGCAAAAGCCCAGCACGGGCCGCAGGCAAGTTGGGTTTGAAAGGAGGCACTTCCACCCATGAAGCCAAACTCAAGAGCCCACTTGGCAGATGTCATTTTGTAGGGCACGTTTGGGCCTCCGATGGCAGCCAGGTTTGGAGGAGGGGGCAGCTTTGGTCTGGGAGAAATCCTCGTCCTTATGGAATTTTTGTAGGCAAAAGCCCTGCATGGGCCGCCGGCAAGTTGACTCCGAAAGGAGGCACTTTTCCCCAAGAAGCCAAACTCAAGAGCCCACTTGGCAGGTGTCATTTTGTAGGGCGCGTTTGGGCCTCCGATGGCAGCCAGGTTTGGAGGAGGGGGCAGCTTTGGTCTGGGAGGAATCCTCGTCCTTCTGGAATTTTTGGAGGCAAAAGCCCTGCATGGGCCGCAGGCAAGTTAGGCAATTTGGCTCCGAAAGGAGGCACTTTTCCCCAAGAAGCCAAACTCAAGAACCCACAATGCAGATGTCATTTTGTAGGGCGCGTTTGGGCCTCCGATGGCAGCCAGGTTTGGAGGAGTGGGCAGCTTTCTTCTGGGAGAAATCCTCGTCCTTATGGAATTTTTGTAGGCAAAAGCACAGGACGGGACGCAGGCAAGTTGGCTTTGAAAGGAGGAACTTTCCCCCAAGAAGCCAAACTCAAGAGCCCACTTGGCAGATGTCATTTTGTAGGGCGCGTTTGGGCCTCCGATGGCAGCCAGGTTTGGAGGAGGGGGCAGCTTTGTTCTGGGAGAAATCCTCGTCCTTCTGGAATTTTTGTAGGCAAAAGCCCTGCATGGGCCGCCGGCAAGTTGACTCCGAAAGGAGGCACTTTTCCCCAAGAAGCCAAACTCAAAAGCCCACTTGGCAGGTGTCATTTTGTAGGGCGCGTTTGGGCCTCCGATGGCAGCCAGGTTTGGAGGAGGGGGCAGCTTTCGTCTGGGAGAAATCCTCGTCCTTATGGAATTTTTGTAGGCAAAAGCCCAGAATGGGCCGCAGGCTAGTTAGGCAAGTTGGCTTTGAAAGGAGGCACTTTTCCGCAAGAAGCCAAACTCAAGAGCCCACTTGGCAGATGTCATTTTGTAGGGCGCGTTTGGGCCTCCGATGGCAGCCAGGTTTGGAGGAGGGGGCAGCTTTGGTCTGGGAGAAATCCTCGTCCTTATGGAATTTTTGTAGGCAAAAGCCCAGGACGGGCCGCAGGCAAGTTGGCTTTGAAAGGAGGCACTTCCACCCATGAAGCCAAACTCAAGAGCCCACTTGGCAGATGTCATTTTGTAGGGCACGTTTGGGCCTCCGATGGCAGCCAGGTTTGGAGGAGGGGGCAGCTTTGGTCTGGGAGAAATCCTCGTCCTTATGGAATTTTTGTAGGCAAAAGCCCTGCATGGGCCGCCGGCAAGTTGACTCCGAAAGGAGGCACTTTTCCCCAACAAGCCAAACTCAAGAGCCCACTTGGCAGATGTCATTTTGTAGGGCGCGTTTGGGCCTCCGATGGCAGCCAGGTTTGGAGGAGGGGGCAGCTTTGGTCTGGGAGGAATCCTCGTCCTTATGGAATTTTTGTTGGCAAAAGCCCAGGACGGTCCGCAGCCAAGTAAGGCAGGTTGGCTTTGAAAGGAGGCACTTTTCCCCAAGAAGCCAAACTCAAGAACCCACAATGCAGATGTCATTTTGTAGGGCGCGTTTGGGCCTCCGATGGCAGCCAGGTTTGGAGGAGTGGGCAGCTTTCTTCTGGGAGAAATCCTCGTCCTTATGGAATTTTTGTAGGCAAAAGCACAGGACGGGACGCAGGCAAGTTGGCTTTGAAAGGAGGAACTTTCCCCCAAGAAGCCAAACTCAAGAGCCCACTTGGCAGATGTCATTTTGTAGGGCGCGTTTGGGCCTCCGATGGCAGCCAGGTTTGGAGGAGGGGGCAGCTTTGTTCTGGGAGAAATCCTCGTCCTTCTGGAATTTTTGTAGGCAAAAGCCCTGCATGGGCCGCCGGCAAGTTGACTCCGAAAGGAGGCACTTTTCCCCAAGAAGCCAAACTCAAGAGCCCACTTGGCAGGTGTCATTTTGTAGGGCGCGTTTGGGCCTCCGATGGCAGCCAGGTTTGGAGGAGGGGGCAGCTTTCGTCTGGGAGAAATCCTCGTCCTTATGGAATTTTTGTAGGCAAAAGCCCAGAATGGGCCGCAGGCTAGTTAGGCAAGTTGGCTTTGAAAGGAGGCACTTTTCCGCAAGAAGCCAAACTCAAGAGCCCACTTGGCAGATGTCATTTTGTAGGGCGCGTTTGGGCCTCCGATGGCAGCCAGGTTTGGAGGAGGGGGCAGCTTTGGTCTGGGAGAAATCCTCGTCCTTATGGAATTTTTGTAGGCAAAAGCCCAGGACGGGCCGCAGGCAAGTTGGCTTTGAAAGGAGGCACTTCCACCCATGAAGCCAAACTCAAGAGCCCACTTGGCAGATGTCATTTTGTAGGGCACGTTTGGGCCTCCGATGGCAGCCAGGTTTGGAGGAGGGGGCAGCTTTGGTCTGGGAGAAATCCTCGTCCTTATGGAATTTTTGTAGGCAAAAGCCCTGCATGGGCCGCCGGCAAGTTGACTCCGAAAGGAGGCACTTTTCCCCAACAAGCCAAACTCAAGAGCCCACTTGGCAGATGTCATTTTGTAGGGCGCGTTTGGGCCTCTGATGGCAGCCAGGTTTGGAGGAGGGGGCAGCTTTGGTCTGGGAGGAATCCTCGTCCTTATGGAATTTTTGTTGGCAAAAGCCCAGGACGGTCCGCAGCCAAGTAAGGCAGGTTGGCTTTGAAAGGAGGCACTTTTCCCCAAGAAGCCAAACTCAAGAACCCACAATGCAGATGTCATTTTGTAGGGCGCGTTTGGGCCTCCGATGGCAGCCAGGTTTGGAGGAGGGGGCAGCTTTGGTCTGGGAGAAATCCTCGTCCTTATGGAATTTTTCTCGGCGAAAGCCCTGCATGGGCCGCAGGCAAGTTGACTCCGAAAGGAGGCACTTTTCCCCAGGAAGCCAAACTCAAGAGCCCACTTGGCAGATGTCATTTTGTGGGGCGCGTTTGGGCCTCCGATGGCAGCCAGGTTTGGAGGAGGGGGCAGCTTTGGTCTGGGAGGAATCCTCGTCCTTATGGAATTTTTGTAGTCTAAAGCCCAGCACGGGCCGCAGGCAAGTTGGTTTTGAAAGGACTCACTTTTCCCCAAGAAGCCAAACTCAAGAGCCCACTTGGCAGGTGTCTTTTTGTAGGGCGCGTTTGGGCCTCCGATGGCAGCCAGGTTTGGAGGAGGGGGCAGCTTTGGTCTGGGAGAAATTCTTGTCCTTATGGAATTTTTGTTGGCAAAAGCCCAGGACGGTCCGCAGGCAAGTTAGGCAGGTTGGCTTTGAAAGGAGGCACTTTTCCCCAAGAAGCCAAACTCAAGAACCCACAATGCAGATGTCATTTTGTAGGGCGCGTTTGGGCCTCCGATGGCAGCCAGGTTTGGAGGAGGGGGCAGCTTTGGTCTGGGAGAAATCCTCGTCCTTATGGAATTTTTGTAGGCAAAAGCCCAGCACGGGCCGCAGGCTAGTTAGGCAAGTTGGCTATGAAAGGAGGCAATTTTCCCCAAGAAGCCAAACTCAAGAGCCCACTTGGCAGGTGTCATTTTGTAGGGCGCGTTTGGGCCTCCGATGGCAGCCAGGTTTGGAGGAGGGGGCAGCTTTGGTCTGGGAGAAATCCTCGTCCTTATGGAATTTTTGTAGGCAAAAGCCCTGCATGGGCCGCCGGCAAGTTGACTCCGAAAGGAGGCACTTTCCCCCAGGAAGCCAAACTCAAGAGCCCACTTGGCAGGTGTCATTTTGTAGGGCGCGTTTGGGCCTCTGATGGCAGCCAGGTTAGGAGGAGGGGGCAGCTTTGGTCTGGGAGGAATCCTCGTCCTTATGGAATTTTTGTAGCAAACGCCCGGGACGGGACGCAGGCAAGTTGGTTTTGAAAGGAGTCACTTTTCCCCAAGAAGCCAAACTGAAGAGCCCACTTGGCAGATGTCATTTTGTAGGGCGCGTTTGGGCCTCCGATGGCAGCCAGGTTTGGAGGAGGGGGCAGCTTTGGTCTGGGAGAAATCCTCGTCCTTGTGGAATTTTTGTACTCAAAAGCCCGGGACGGGACGCAGGCAAGTTTGCTTTGAAAGGAGGCACTTTCACCCAAGAAGCCAAACTCAAGAGCCCACTTGGCAGGTGTCATTTTGTAGGGCGCGTTTGGGCCTCCAATGGCAGCCAGGTTTGGAGGAGGGGGCAGCTTTGGTCTGGGAGAAATCCTCGTCCTTATGGAATTTTTGGAGGCAAAAGCCCAGCACGGGCCGCAGGCAAGTTGGCTTCGAAAGGAGGCACTTTTCCCCAAGAAGCCAAACTCAAGAGCCCACTTGGCAGGTGTCATTTTGTAGGGCGCGCTTCGGCCTCCGATGGCAGCCAGGTTTGGAGGAGGGGGCAGCTTTGGTCTGGGAGAAATCCTCGTCCTTATGGAATTTTTGTAGGCAAAAGCGCAGGACCGGGTGCAGGGAAGTTGGCTTTGAAAGGAGGCACTTTTCCCCAAGAAGCCAAACTCAAGAGCCCACTTGGCAGGTGTCATTTTGTAGGGCGCGTTTGGGCCTCCGATGGCAGCCAGGTTTGGAGGAGGGGGCAGCTTTGGTCTGGGAGAAATCCTCGTCCTTATGGAATATTTGTAGGCAAAAGCCCTGCATGGGCCGCAGGCAACTTGACTCCGAAAGGAGGCACTTTTCCCCAAGAAGCCAAACTCAAGAGCCCACTTGGCAGATGTCATTTTGTAGGGCGCGTTTGGGCCTCCGATGGCAGCCAGGTTTGGAGGAGGGGGCAGCTTTGGTCTGGGAGAAATCCTCGTCCTTCTGGAATTTTTGTAGCAAAAGCACGGGACGTGACGCAGGCCAGTTGGTTTTGAAAGGAGTCACTTTTCCCCAAGAAGCCAAACTCAAGAGCCCACTTGGCAGATGTCATTTTCTAGGGCGCGTTTGGGCCTCCGATGGCAGCCAGGTTTGGAGGAGGGGGCAGCTTTGGTCTGGGAGAAATCCTCGTCCTTATGGAATTTTTGTAGGCAAAAGCCCTTCATGGGCCGCAGGCTAGTTAGGCAAGTTGGCTTTGAAAGGAGGCACTTTTCCGCAAGAAGCCAAACTCAAGAGCCCACTTGGCAGATGTCATTTTGTAGGGCGCGTTTGGGCCTCCGATGGCAGCCAGGTTTGGAGGAGGGGGCAGCTTTCTTCTGGGAGAAATCCTCGTCCTTATGGAATTTTTGTAGGCAAAAGCACAGGACGGGACGCAGGCAAGTTGGCTTTGAAAGGAGGCACTTTCCCCCAAGAAGCCAAACTCAAGAGCCCACTTGGCAGGTGTCATTTTGTAGGGCGCGTTTGGGCCTCCGATGGCAGCCAGGTTTGGAGGAGGGGGCAGCTTTGTTCTGGGAGAAATCCTCGTCCTTCTGGAATTTTTGTAGGCAAAAGCCCTGCATGGGCCGCCGGCAAGTTGTCTCCGAAAGGAGGCACTTTTCCCCAAGAAGCCAAACTCAAGAGCCCACTTGGCAGGTGTCATTTTGTAGGGCGCGTTTGGGCCTCCGATGGCAGCCAGGTTTGGAGGAGGGGGCAGCTTTGGTCTGGGAGAAATCCTCGTCCTTATGGAATTTTTGTAGGCAAAAGCCCAGAATGGGCCGCAGGCTAGTTAGGCAAGTTGGCTTTGAAAGGAGGCACTTTTCCGCAAGAAGCCAAACTCAAGAGCCCACTTGGCAGATGTCATTTTGTAGGGCGCGTTTGGGCCTCCGATGGCAGCCAGGTTTGGAGGAGGGGGCAGCTTTGGTCTGGGAGAAATCCTCGTCCTTATGGAATTTTTGTAGGCAAAAGCCCAGGACGGGCCGCAGGCAAGTTGGCTTTGAAAGGAGGCACTTCCACCCATGAAGCCAAACTCAAGAGCCCACTTGGCAGGTGTCATTTTGTAGGGCACGTTTGGGCCTCCGATGGCAGCCAGGTTTGGAGGAGGGGGCAGCTTTGGTCTGGGAGAAATCCTCGTCCTTATGGAATTTTTGTAGGCAAAAGCCCTGCATGGGCCGCCGGCAAGTTGACTCCGAAAGGAGGCACTTTTCCCCAACAAGCCAAACTCAAGAGCCCACTTGGCAGGTGTCATTTTGTAGGGCGCGTTTGGGCCTCCGATGGCAGCCAGGTTTGGAGGAGGGGGCAGCTTTGGTCTGGGAGAAATCCTCGTCCTTATGGAATTTTTCTCGGCGAAAGCCCAGGACGGGCTGCAGGCAAGTTGACTCCGAAAGGAGGCACTTTTCCCCAGGAAGCCAAACTCAAGAGCCCACTTGGCAGATGTCATTTTGTAGGGCGCGTTTGGGCCTCCGATGGCAGCCAGGTTTGGAGGAGGGGGCAGCTTTGGTCTGGGAGGAATCCTCGTCCTTATGGAATTTTTGTAGCAAAAGCCCGGGACGGGACGCAGGCAAGTTGGTTTTGAAAGGAGTCACTTTTCCCCAAGAAGCCAAACTCAAGAGCCCACTTGGCAGGTGTCATTTTGTAGGGCGCGTTTGGGCCTCCGATGGCAGCCAGGTTTGGAGGAGGGGGCAGCTTTGTTCTGGGAGAAATTCTTGTCCTTATGGAATTTTTGTTGGCAAAAGCCCAGGACGGTCCGCAGGCAAGTAAGGCAGGTTGGCTATGAAAGGAGGCACTTTTCCCCAAGAAGCCAAACTCAAGAACCCACAATGCAGATGTCATTTTGTAGGGCGCGTTTGGGCCTCCGATGGCAGCCAGGTTTGGAGGAGGGGGCAGCTTTGGTCTGGGAGAAATCCTCGTCCTTATGGAATTTTTGTAGGCAAAAGCCCAGCACGGGCCGCAGGCTAGTTAGGCAAGTTGGCTATGAAAGGAGGCACTTTTCCCCAAGAAGCCAAACTCAAGAGCCCACTTGGCAGGTGTCATTTTGTAGGGCACGTTTGGGCCTCCGATGGCAGCCAGGTTTGGAGGAGGGGGCAGCTTTGGTCTGGGAGAAATCCTCGTCCTTATGGAATTTTTGTAGGCAAAAGCCCTGCATGGGCCGCCGGCAAGTTGACTCCGA